>NW_025960352.1:0-53621 GCF_023159225.1 Perognathus longimembris pacificus
TTTAGAAATTTTAACACCTTTTGATATTTTTAAACATTATTAACTATTGTGTTGGTTCCTAATCTACTTGATAGCCTCAGAAGAGAAACACAAATCAAAAAATATCATTATGTATTTAACTTTTTCAGAATCTAAAAAATATTGCACCATTTAAGTCTAATTATACTGATAGGCTAATGTGGGGCTGGGAATGTGGCCTAGTGGCAAGAGTGCTTGCCACATACACATGAAGCACTAGGGTTGATTCCCCAGCACCACATATATAAAAAACGGCCAGAAGTGGCGCTGTGGCTCAAGTGGCAGAGCACTAGCCTTGAGCAAAAAGACGCCAGGGACAGTGCTCAGGTCCTGAGTCCAAGGCCCAGGACTGGCAAAATTAAAAAAAAAAAAAATCTATCGGATAGTCTATTGCATCAGTAAAATAATATCAGCAAGTATTTAAATTTCTACACTTAATTTTAGCTGTCCCATGATAGTAGAGCAGGTCTGTCTGTAAGGGTCATAGAGTCCCCATCCTTGTAGACACTACAGCTAGTTGGAAAGAGTTTTCTTGTCACCTTTTCTATCCCTCTTAGGAAACAATATCCTTTATGCCAAATGTATCTATACTCCGGAGAGTAATTTATTCTTGAAAAATATATCTAACTGTGAGGCCTAAGTCAATTATATTTCAACCTATCCTATCTACTTTGTTTTCATACATTTTTCACAACCTTAGAATTCAAATTACAGCAAGACAAAACATACAATCTTTGATTTTCCTACTGTTAGATTTCTCTCACAGCTTAATATTGATGAGTCATTTTTCTGGACATTAAGCCAAATTTTCTCATTGTATATACTTTATTCGTGAAGTTAGAGGAAAAGCAAAAATAAAGTATAGAAATATTAGATAAATGCATGGTACCCAAACCATCCACCTATTGTCACTGAAATGGTTGAAATTGTAAAATGATCTCTGTGGGCATAGAGATTAAATGGATTTTGAATTCTTAATATTTTTAACGAAGCATTACTTAGTGGGATCATGAAGGAGTGTCCTGTTTAGACAGATACAGAACTCATGATATAATAAGTAATACCACCGTTTGCTTAGCTACAAATGACCCATCTTAGCAGGCTCTGATAGCTCCTGCCTGCAGTCCTATAACTAGGGAGTCTGACACTGAGATAGTTTCAAATCCTGAGTGGGGGTAAAGTTGGCGTGGAATTCATTCTCAACTGAGAGCACTGGTGTGTGCTCCTCCTTCTAGCTGATTCTGTCTGTAGCTGAGAAGAGTGTGTTTCCAGTGCAGCTCAGGAAACAGAACGTCCATCAGAGTCTCTATCACTGATATGGGACAGGCTATGGTGACCCAACCCATGCAGTGAGGAAGGCGCCTCCCTCCCCTCCCCTCTGCCTGGGCTGGGCCATCTCCTCTCTCTCTGGAGTGTGCGGTTCTCCTGGGTTTCCAGTCACTCCTCCCCCCCAACCAAAGGCACGTGAGTGCCAGGGCAGTTGACAAGTGTCATCCTCCCCTCCCACCCCACTGCTCGCTCACGCCTGGGTGCACTGTCGGGCTCAGTCGCCTTTCCTGCCGTGGGGATCGAGACTCAGCTACTCTTTTTTCAACTCCCTTTCTCACCCTCTCCCCTAGTCACCTGGCCCACAGATAAGGCTAGAGTGTGTTAGGGGAGCCAGCACCATCCTAACACGCTCGTGGCAGAAACGAGAAAGCAGGCCTGCACCCTTACCGCTAAACAAAGTTAGATGTATGCATGTCTCAGAGAAAGCTTCAAGAGCCAACTGCTTTATTAAAGCGGAGGTAACGGGAGATGATTCCGAGAGAAGGCGGTTGGCCAGGACGACGATAGGCTGAGAGCTGTCACCTGATCCCCTTGAGCTAATGTCACTCAAAAGCCTGAGCCAGGGCCGGACAGGTAGGCGCCTGGGCAGGCAGGAGAGTTGGGGGCTGGGTGCAAAGCCAGTTCTTCTGGTTCTGGACCAAGAGAGAGTAGCCTGCTTCCGCATTCCTCTAGGGCTTGGGGGGAAGGTTGTCAAACCCCCCACCAAGTCTAAAGGCCGGATCCCAACAGTGCACCATTGCTGGGGAACCCTCATGTGGTCCTGAGTTCAAGGCCCACGTATGGCAAGGAAAGGAACCCCTTCTGAGCTGGGTTTTGTAGAGAACCCACAGTAGTAGTCCAAGTCACAGCTTGATATCTATTAGTTTTGTTTGCTATTAAACATTGTGAATCACTATGAAAATGAAATGTGTCAAATTGATGGATTGTATTTTTCTTCTCTGATCACATCATCATAAGTTGGGAGGAGAGCGATGGCTCACACCTGTGATTCCAGCACTGGGCACACAGCCCTGGGGAACCCTCAAGTTCTAAGGCAGTCCACGCTGTGCAACAGCTATCAGGCCAGCCTGGTAGACAGGAGCCCTTGGCTCAAAGCTCAATTTATCTCATTCATATTCATGATAAGTGGATTTAATTTGGCAAGTGTGTACAGTATACATTTATTTATGTCACTGAAGTAAACTTGGTGTCCTTGAAACAAGATAAAACTTTTGGTCATAGGGATGATCTATTTTCTTGCCTAAGTGTATAATTCAAATTATATTTTACTACATGTTTTCCATGTTGAGTTGATGAAATTAAACCAATAGTGTTAGTCTGATTTTAATTTGTATCACTTTTGGAGTGATCATGTATACAGCTCTCTCTCTCTCTCTACCTCTCTCTCTCTCTCTCTCTCTCTCTCTCTCCCTCCCTCCCTCCCTCACTTCCTCTCCTGGGTCAGGGCTTACATTCCTGGCCTGGAAGCTGTCCTTGAGCAATTTTGCAAAGGCTCTACCACCTTGACCCATAGCTCCACTTCTAGTTTTCTGGTGGTTAATTGGAGACTTTCCTTCTTGGGTCAACTTTGAACTGTGATCCTCCAGGATCAAGCAACCCAAGCAGCCAAAAAAATTTTAGAAGAAAAAATTCAAACATGTACAACCAGAATTAAAATTTTTATAGCTTTCAAAAAATTACAGCATGCATTTTCATGTTGTATTTTAAATATTGCCATCACTCTAACCAAAGTATAAGTGTATCTTGTTAAGGAAATAGATCACAAACTTTATCCAAAAAAAACCCAACTATAGAATTATTATTCATCTCATAAACAATTGCCTTCAATCTGGTCTTTGAAGTATTTTCAGGTGGAAATCAAAGGTTGCTTACTTCTAATTCCAGGTTTATAAAATATGAATGTGTTACAAAATTTGTAGACAGGAATTTGATAACTCAATACAGCATATTTTATGGAAGGATGGTCTCGATTTTACAGTATTTTACACTGACTTTATTCCATATAATTTTCTAATAACGTAAGCTTTCCTGTTCACTGAGGAGGAAATTCTGGTAGCTCCATAGGCGTCTGAGATCTGCCTGATTAAAGTTGATGCCAACCCAGGCAACACAGCAGACTCCTTATCACCCACCGTCTGGGCTGCTCCCGTGGTTCATCATCCTCACAGTGGGCGTGAATTCGGGAGGACCACGGTTCCAGGCCAGCCTGAGCTGAAAAGTTCCTGAGACTCTGTGAGCAGCAGAAGCTCGATGTGGCCAGGCTGGGCTTCACCAGAGCAACCGAGTCGGAGTTAGGAAGGAAGGTACACAGTGAAGGAGGAGGCTGAGCAAACACGGTTGGCTGTGTATCTAGGGATGAAGTAGAAAAAAGTGAAGTTAATAAAAGTAAGGAAAGAGAGAAAATAAAAGTAATGAAACAAGCAGACATTAACAACCTGTCATTGGAAAAGAGACTCTTTCCATTGATTTGGGAGAGCTTGGACAGGTTCCCCTGTGTGCACGAAGCAGTCTCTTGATGGAGCATGTAGGGCTGTCTTGGGGTGTCAGCCTTCCTGTGGCCTAGTGGAGCTGGGGTGTGGGGTGGGGGTGGGGCGGGTTGAGGCCTGTCTGGAACCCTTGAGTTCTGCAGAAGGGTAGGGCTGCTTCTAGCTGCCCTTACCTGAGTAGGGGAGCACTCCTGCCCTGGGGGAGCCCGTCCTGCCCTGGGGGAGGCCATCCTTGCCCTGGGGGAGGCCATCCTGCCCTGGGGGAGCCCATCCGGCACTGGGGGAGCCCGTCCTGCCCTGGGGGAGTCCATGCTGCCCTGGGGGAGCCCATCCTGCCCTGGGCAGAGCTTTCCCTCCTCAGATCTCTTTACTGGGTTGAAAATGGGCGCTGCTGACTCAGCCTCAAGTTTCCTGCTGGCTGCTCTGGCAGGGTTTTTAGTCTTATTTATTTGTTGAATGGCTGCTGAGAAGAGTATGTATGGGGTCTCTGTAGGGTGGAAGACTCTATACAGATCTATCAGATCCATTTGAGACATGGTATTACTTAGGTCCTCAGCTCCCTTGCTAATCCTCTGGGTGCTGGATCTGTCTCTTGGAGAGAGTGGAGTATTAAAGTCACCCACTATGATTGTGTTTGGGTCTATCTTGTTATGTAGTTCTGTGAGAATTTGCTTGGCATATGTAGGTCCAATTTTGTTCGGTGAGTATACATTTATCACCGTAATGTCTTGATTCTGGATTTTTCCTTGTATTAAAATATAGTGGCCTTCTTTGTCTTTTTGAGTTGATTTTAATGAAAAGTCCAGCTTGTCTGAGATCAGGATGGCTACTCTTGCCGTTTTGGTAGGTGCGTTTGCTTGCAAGATCTTGCTCCATCCTTTCATTCGGAGCCTGTTTTTGTCCCTTGCTGTAAGGTGGGTCTCTTGAAGACAACAGATGGCAACTTTTTGTTTACAGATCCACTCTGTCAGTCTGCTCATCTTTGTCAGAGAGTTTATACCGTTTATATTCAAAGAGATCATGGATAAGTCTTTTTTCCCTTCCATTTTCCTGTTAGGCTGTTTTTCCTCTCCTTCTTTTCTTTTCTTTATTGAGCTGCTCTTTCTGTTGGGCTCTGGCTATTGTAGTTTGATTCTGTTTCTGTCTGGGAGCCTGTGGTTTTTCTGTGGGGTGGGGTTCCCCTCTTAGAGTTCGCTATAAGGCTGGTTTTTCATTCACATACTCCTTTAGATCCTCTTTGCTATGGAAAGATCTGGTTTCTCCCTCGAAGGTGAATTCCAGTTTTGCTGGGTATTGAATTCTGGGTTGGCAATTGTTGGCCTGTAGGATTTGGATGGTGTTCTTCCATTCTCTTCGCGCGTGGTAGGTTTGTGTGGAGAGGTCAGCTGTTATCCGGATCCTCTTCCCATTGTAATAAATTTCTTGATGATCTTCTTGTATCCCCTTCCTGTGGTTGTACCTACACTATCACTGTATCTTATCTGAATCCATTGGAAACTGCATATACTTGTATCAGAACGAGGAAACTGAAAGGGATTATCAAAATCGAGAGTCACAGGGTAAAAAGACAAATGACTCCAAAAGCAATGCTTGCAAAACTGGTGTAAACCAACTGACCAACTAATGGGGGGGAGAGGGGAGGGGGGAGGGGTGGGGGGACTGAGGGAGGAGTGACAAACAGCACAAGGAATGTATCCAATGCCCAATGGATGAAACTGTAACCTCTGTGTACATCACTTTGAAATAAAAAAAAATAAAAAATAAATTTAAAAAAAAGACAAAGCACAAAATGATTCTTGGCATTGTAAACAAGCGGTCGGAAATCTGGAGCAATTCTAGAATGCATTTCACCTATAATTTGCTAGCGACTCTTCCAGAAGCCCTAAGTGTAAGGTTTACACAGAATGGTGGTTCACTGATTTTTTTCTCTTTTTAATTTGTGGTGCTGGTGACTTGGTCACAGCCAATGTCCCCGCGTCCTCTGTCTGGGAAGCAGCGTGCGGACCCCGCGGGGCGCTGCCCAGGCTGCAGGGAGCTCGGGTTTGCAGCCTGGACTCCGTGGCCCAGGTCCAGTGCTGGGCAGCAGGGGGGCGCAGCTCCCGGGGGCTGGTGGGGTGGGGGCGGCCCGCGCCCCCCTGGGGGCCCCGCCTCCCGCCGGGTCCTTCGGGAGCGTGCCCCGCATGCGCCCCGCACGCGCCCCGCCCCGGCCTCCAACGGCACTGGGCCACGCGCACGGTGAGCGGTGGCGGTTGTGGCCGTGGAGGGAGACAGTGCGCAGGCACGGTGAGCGGCTGCGGTATTGGCGGTGGAGGGAGACGGTGCGCAGGCGCTGTGAGTGGAGGCAGTGGTGGCGGTGGAGGGACGCGGTGCGCAGGCGCAGTGAGAGGTGAAGGTGCTGGCGGTGGAGGGAGACGGTGCGCAGGCGCGGTGAGCAGTGGCGGTGGGGGGAAGGTGCGCAGGCGCGGTGAGCAGTGGCGGTGGAGGGAGAAGGTGCGCAGGCGTGGTGAGCAGTGGCGGTGGAGGGAGACCTTGCGCAGGCGCGGTGAGCAGCGGCGGTGGACCAAGTGCCCGGATCCCCGACGACACTCGACGAGGGGCAGGGGCGGGAAGGGCGTGCGAGGGGGGGGGGGGCCCGGCTCGGCCATGAGGAGGGCGCTCCGGTGCTGCTGGGGGGGCGCCGGGCAGCCGGAGGGCGCGGGCTCCCCGTGCAGCCTCGCCCGCTACAAAGCCATCACCAAGTGGCACCGGGCGGCCAGCGCGGGCGATGCGGCCCGAGTGCGGAAGCTGCTGGTCCGGGGGAAGGCGGACGTGAACGCCGCGGACAGGCATGGCCGGTGAGGACCCGGGGCGAGGGGGCGGGGCAGGGGGCGCAGGGGGCCTGGCTGGGCGGGAGCAGGGGTCCCAGGCTGCCCTCTTCATGAGAAGCCACTGCACGTGTAGACAGCAGCCCGTCCCTGTCCTCACCCTCCCTCCTCGTCCTTCAACTCGTGGAAAGCCAGCGCCCCACGTCCAGCGGGTGTGGCATCTGCCCCGCATGGACAGCCGCCGCCCACGGCCTGAGGACGCCCACACCACAGCAAGGCCCCTGGGTGGAGCCGATCTCCTCCACCTGGGAGCCCCAAGCAGGGCCGGGTGGGGGCGGAGCGGGGGCGGGGCACAGAGGGGCGGGGGCGGGGCCTGGCGGGGCGGAGCCGATACCCCCCCACCAAGGGCTCCTACCGATAGCTGGGCGGGGTCCCGGCACACATCCCAACCCCACTCGCAGCCCCGCGCCCTGGCGAGGCACACACTCGCAAGAGGGAATGTCATGGCCAAGGCCTTGTGCCCTGGCTGCACTCGAGGCCTCGGGGGGTGACAGGCTCGGCCCTGCAGGGCGTCGGTGGGGTTCTCCCGGGCCCCCTCTCGGGTCAGGGGCTGCCCCTCCCAGGGCTCTGCGCTTCAGCCTGATCAGCCCAGCAGCCCCAACGAGGCCCCGCTAAGCCAGACGCCCAGCACTGGCGGGGGTGTCGCCCGGCTGCACCCCCAGGCCCTTGGCACTCGCGACACTCTATAGTTACAGGAACACATGGTTTCATCACTAGTAGGACAGATGGAAAGCCAGCGTGCGTTACAACCCTTTCAGCAAAGAATCCATGTTGGGAGAAGTGGGTGAGGCTGCGGCTTCGGAGCGCGCTCTGCCATGTCCTGAGAGGCCTTTGCACCCTCACAGGACGGCTCTGCATTTTGCCTGTGCCTATGGCCACCCAAAAGTGGTGGCTCTCCTTCTGAGAAGGGGTTGTGACATCGATGCTGTTGATAGTGATTGCAACACAGCTCTGATGAAGGTAACTAGGACCCAACCATTGCCACCTGAGAGGGACTTGGTTGACCCGCTTACCATACCAATACATGAATGACGGGGAATCTTCCTCATTGAACCAGAACTAACTAGCAAACCACGTGTGACCTGACCACTCACTTTCTGACGCTATCCCAACAGGCTACCCAGTGCCAACAAGAGGACTGTGTGTGTATTCTGCTGGAACATGGTGCTGATCCAAACAGGAAAGATGCCTGTGGCAAAACTGCCCTCCAGCAGGCCGTTTCTATGGGGAACATAAGGATAGCTGCTAAACTGGTGGCATTTGGGGCCCACGTGGACAACATCAGAAAGGTATATATCACCCCAATTTACTTTGAAGTGCTTGAAATACAATTATCATTACTTTGCACGTACACATCTCTATCTATCTATATAGACATTTCCACCATGGTAGAAATACACACACACATGCACAAACACATATGCACAAACACTTAAGCAAACTGCACTTTATATAAACCAATGGATATCGATATATTATTTTGTATAAACATATATATATATATATTCCATATACATGTAGAAAGATTTACAGATCATTTTGGCAACTCTGTCCAGACTATTTCCCAGGGAGGCTTTGGTAACTGCCCCACACTTTACAGATGCAAAAGGGTGGAGGCGTGAGGAACCAACAGTTAGAGAGGCAACCCTTTCAATAGTTTGTTCTTAGAAGACCTAGGAAAATATTCCTCCACTTAACTGGAGTTACTGAATACAGATGGACTATATAGTAATGAGCACAGGAAAATTCCATAAAGCAGAGTGGTCATGAGGTATTTTAAATTTCCTATGTAGGCCAGAACTTACAGGTTTCTTTTATAATGAAAGTATCATGCCCAGTAGCAGTCAGGCTATCTGTAAGCCCTGAAACTTTTTTTTTCGAATTTTTATTATAAAACTGATGTACAGAGAGGTTACAGTTTCATACTTTAGGCATTGGATACATTTCTTGTACTGTTTGTTACCTTGTCCCTCATACCCCCTCCCCTTCCCCCTTTGCCCCCTGAGGTGTTCAGTTCACTCACCCATGGGAGCTAGGGAGACTTTCCTAGATGAGGGGGCCAGAGAGTCACAAAGGTGATGTTACTAGATCTTTACTCTCTGTATTGAGTGCTTACCCACACTGGCTCTTTTATTGAATTTGCCAGTTCTCTTGGGAAATAGAACCTAAGGTAAATATAAATATTTTTTATTGTTTCATAGGATATCCTGTTAGAAATTAGCAATGCTGCCAAGGAAGATGAACAGCGCATGAGCAACACATCATTAAAGCGTGAAGAAAATGAAGGCGAAGTTGATGAGATGGAAAAGTATGCCTAGTTGATCAGTTTTTCATGACTTTGGTTGTATTCTAGATGAGAAACAATCACTCAATTCAGAAATACTAAGTAGGAAAAATATTAAATCATAAAACCTACCAAGTGAGCTTCAGGGTTAAAAGCTTTTATTTAAGCTGGGCATAATGGCTTTAATCTAAAACTCTAGATAATTAATTGAGAGGGAAGGTTTAGGAGGATTGCAGTTTCAGCAAGAGGGAGACACTATTCAAACAGGAAAGAAAGCAAAAGGGCCTGGGGTCAGGACTCAAGCAGTAGAAGGCACCATAGCAAGACCCAGACCCTGTGGTCAAGGACTTTTGAGTGAGTGTGTGTGTGTGTGTTCTACAAGGGCCTGGTAGCTGCCCGCGAGTTTTTTGTTCAAGGCTAGCATTCTCCCATTTGAACCACAACTCCCCCTCTGGATTTTGGTGCTTAGTTAGGGAGAGTCTCAGACATTTCTTCCCAAGCTGGCTACAAATCCTGATCCTGATCTCCATCTCCTGAGTAGCTAGGATTACTGATGTGAGTCACTCAGAGTGCCAAATCAAGTTTGAATACTTCAAATAAAAGCATTTATGAAAATTACAGCATAGAGTTTACACTGTTTGGGAGGATTCATAATGCCCTCAGTATGCACTGATGCTTTGTATTCTTAAAGGAAGCTCAAGTCATTTGTATAATTCATATTTGTAGTTTACTTATAGGGCTCACAATGAAATTCTTAATTACACAAAATTTTCATCATAATACTGTCTTATGTTCCCTTTACAAATGCAAAATGAAGCATAAACAGAAACTCCAGAAGCCTTTTTGTGTGTTAGAGATCACTCCTTTCTTTACAAATATTAATAATATATCATCACAAGCTGGTTAGCAATTGTTTCTATGTACTCTGTTCGGTTGTTTTCCTCTTGTATTTCTAGTGTTCCTTAATGTTGTTGATTTCTAATGTGATCTAATGAGTTTTTATTTTAACGGACATGAGAGTGAGAAAGAAAAGAGAGTTTTCCTTCAGTGAATACAAGTTATTGTTGGGTGTTACATAAAGGAAAGACAGGCTTTATATTCACACAAATAAGTTATTTTAGTTCATACATTTCATACTTGCTGTATCAATCACCTTGGAAATACTATCTATATTTCCTCATTTCCTAAAGTGGTTAGCATATGTTTATCATTTATTGGAAAGTTGCACATGTAGAATGAATTTTATGTCCTAGAAGTAGCTCACCAGATTACCTACTTACAGAAAATACAATAACCTAATTCTCATTACATTACTTTCAAAACTGATAGTGATTTGAGCAGCCAAGAGATTGTATTCATTTTACTTTTAGCTTACTATGTATTACAATATATTTTATCAGACTCTGAGGAAATGAAGAACATTTCCATTTGAAATAGTTCTCTACCTCAGAGAATGACTCAGTATTGTTAATACCTTCAAAAATGTTTTCACTAGAATTACTACCACAAAATTTGTTGTGGGAGAAATTTTTCTGTTTTGACATTAGTGAGAATGCACAAACATGAATAGTTGAGTTTTCGAATACTTACATTGGTTAATCTGTGTAAATCTTCAAATATACACAGATAGGAAATATATTGATAATGTATAGCTCATTATCTATTGGAGAAATTATATTCACTTAAAATTTTGAGTGTGAAGATAAATTGTTATCATAGTAAAAGGCAAACGATTTATACAATCTGAAGAGAAACCAGGCTATGAAATTACTATTTTAGAGTAGCCCTTAATCTTACTGTAAACTATGCATCTCAAAATATTGTCAGGATTCTGCCTAAGCAAGGTATTGACATCTCTTCTAGAGATGCTATTGGATGGACTGAACTATCCAAATCAATTTTTGCTGTGGCTGCACTAATTAAGACCGCAAAACAATGCCCCTTATGGTCTCCTTGAGGGTTAAAACAGATAATTTTCCCATGCTATTTACATCTGCTGCTGTTTCCTTCTCCAGCTCAGTTTTGGATGGCCGAGTTAGTGACTTCAGCTGGCAGATATCATGCAAAAGGCTAGCACAGCAGGACATAGCAATGGTGTGGGATTCTTCATCTCAGTCCTTGCTTTCTAGTGGTACTGGGACTGACGCAAGAGTTCTGCACATATGAGGAACATATTCTGGTACTGATTTATAGTCTCTCCAGCTCCTTTAGCATCTTTATTCTTAGAGATCTGTGCAGTGTCTACTTTACTCAATGTATAACCTCGCCCTATGCATGGGTGCAAGCAGTGCCACATCTTTGATAGTAGTGACCTGCTTTTTCTGCTTGAACAAAGCCAAGTGAGCAGAAAACCATCCATTAATCTCTTAGATTTTTAGATCACAACTTTCTTGAATTTCTTAAGAACTTTAGGAGTTCTTTAAGCCCATAGGAGATAATATCCTTTCCCAATCAGATGGGATGTGAGCAGACCAGTGGAATTCTTTGTTTCTGTTGCTTGTATTACAATCCAATAATGAACATCTTATGTTGTCTCATTGTCCTTCCTAAAATCTCTCAATTCTCCTTGCATTATACACGGAAAGTGTACAAAGTTTTCTACACATCATATGTGCTTGATCTTATGCAATGTCACATCGATATCTGACAAGAGAGCTCACAAAGTGACCTTTCCCTTTATTAATCAAAATGTTAAGATGATCGTACTTATTCACAGGAAATGCCGAGGACAAGAGGAAAGCAACAAAGAAGAAGCTAGTGCATCTCATGCAAATGTTCCAGAAGAAGACCAAGGGAACCACAAACTCCACATGAAAACACAACTTGAAGCAGATATGAAGCCACCTGATAGGGAATTGAATGGTTCAAAGGTAAACATGAGTGAGGTAATTAATCTTCCATAATGCTGTCACGTTTCTAACTTTATTAATAGCAGGACTAACTACGTGTGGTGATGCACTAAGTGTGGACAAGGAAGAGCCTGGTGTACTCCTGAAACTAGGAAATCTCAATGTACCTTCAGAATCCTAGGGGGAAACATAACGTGTAGGAGATTGGCTCTGCAGAGAACTTATCCAAACCTGGTAGTGGCCCTTGAGGCTACTGTATACAAGAAGTGAACTTGAAGGAGGATGGAAATGTATAACTGATCAAGTTGAAGGGGCCGTGCTGAATGTGATCATTAGTTGAACTAGTCACCTTCGTTGAAGCCTTCATACTTCAATAACTCCCAGAAATCCGATAAAGACAAACAGAATGTTGGTAGCCCCAAGCAATTTCTCTGGCGTACTCCCCTCTGCTAACTCATTAAACCAAACTGCGATGGCCAAGTGCCCGGATGGCAGCCCATGCGAAACTCCCTCTTCTCCTGGGCCGCAAGGACCCCAGAGGAGATTGATCCTCTTCTGACTCTGTCCTGGGAGGAATTCCTCTCTCCACCTTCCGGGGAGATGGGGAGGGCACAGAAAAGCCCAATATTCTTTCCAAAACCACTTGAGGCTCTCCAGCCTCTCCCCTCAGGTCCCTGCCCCTCCCTTGTTGCTGGCCATGCAGTCCTCCTTTGTGCCCTTTTGGGCTTTGTTTTTCACAAGGCTGCGTTTGCGGGCACCAGGGCAGGTTGTTTAATTACCTGCTGACTTCTGGGTTCCATTCCTGATGCTGTATCAGGCCCCTCTCTGTCTCTTCCTGCCTTCCTCTCCTAACTGTCCTTCTTCCCCTCTGGATTCTGCTGTTGGCTTTGGGGTTCAGGACCAGGTTCTCCATCAATAAAAAGATAAAGTTGGCTCTTTTTAGTTCACATCCTCCCCACCTCCTCAGAAAATAATCATCTTACAAAATTTCCTGATTACTCTTCCATGTAGTGGTCATGAATGGATACAGTGGCCTTTCATTTGGTGTATCACAATTCTCAGTTTGCGAAAGACTGCCATACAATCATCTCAAGAAATGTATTTAGGAGGATTCTTAGTTGACCAGAATATGTGACTTAACTGGAATTTTGTGCAAAAGTAGAGAAAAGCTAAACTGATTCCTGTGATAGATTCTTTGACACTTAAAGCCCCTTAAGATAAGTGGAGCTCTCATTACTGAAATGTGATTTCTAAGAGGTGGCAGATAGTTTATAATTTTGAATGGAATTGCATCTTAAATTGAACAATAGTCCCTACTCTAGCTCTCCCTAGGGAATGTAAAGAGTTGTCAGTAAGCGATTGTCCCTGTACCTCCAAGGCATGAAAGAAATTCACTCAGTAGATAAGAAATGAGAATGCAATGTCTCTTGTTTGCTGCTGTTGTTCTCTAGAAGAATTATTCCGCACACTGACTAACAGAAAAATGAAAAATTTTCACATCCACATCGCCTCTAAGGTCCCAACTTTTCAAATACTTTAGATGTACCAGGCATGGATATTTGAGGATTTTCTCAAGACTCAGATACTGCTCCTAGACATAAGGGACACAGGATTGATACATGTCCATATATGTCACTCAGGAACTCAAAACTTCAGAGCAGATCATATGTTGCTCTCTTGATCCTTTTATTTCCATCCATATAAGCCTAATTTTCCTTTGCTATGCTTTGGTTTTTCATCTCTTAGAACATAAAAGAAATATTACTGGCCTTGTCTCTGGGCTTCCAGAAAGACACCCTTTTCCTTCCAACCTACAGTCTTTCACTCCCATTTAAACAGTCTTGAGAAACATGTTGGCATTGTCTTTTGCTAAATAGAAGCTGACCCTCTGAGAATTTCAAGTTTCCTGTGGATACTCAGGTCATCCACCAAGAGTCAGGGAGAAGCAGAGTTTTCTGAATCTACATGTTAGCCAATTCCATTGTTAAATGACTTCAACTCTGGTAGCCCATCCATTGTTCTGATATGTTGACACAGATCAGACATCATCAGCCTGGAAGTGCTAAGCACCAAAAGTCAGATAGAGTTGGATAATCCAATGTGAATTTTTTTTTTCTGCTACTGAGCTTATGAGGCAAGTTCCTTTAACTTTGTCCTGTTTGATTGTTTCACATTTCCACCACTTGAGAAATGGCTCCAGTGTACTGATCATTTTGGCAACTGTGTACAGATTATTTCCCAGGGAGGATTTGGTAACTGCCCCACACTTTACAGATGCAAAAGGGTGGAGGCATGAGGAGCCAACAGTTAGAGAGGCAACCCTTTCAATAGTTTGTTCTTAGAAGACTTAGGAAAATATTCCTTCACTTAACTGGAGTAACTGAATACAGATGGACTATATAGTAATGAGCACAGGAAAATTCCATAAAGCAGAGTGGTCATGAGGTATTTTAAATTTCCTATGTAGGCCAGAACTTACAGGTTTCTTTTATAATGAAAGTATCATGCCCAGTAGCAGTCAGGCTATTTGTAAGCCCTGAAACTTTTTTTTTTCGAATTTTTATTATAAAACTGATGTACAGAGAGGTTACAGTTTCATACGTTAGGCATTGGATACATTTCTTGTACTGTTTGTTACCTTGTCCCTCATACCCCCTCCCCTTCCCCCTTTGCCCCCTGAGGTGTTCAGTTCACTTACACCAAACAGTTTTGCAAGTATTGCTTTTGTTGTTGTTTCTCTTATTTTACACTTAGTCTCTCAATTTTGGCATTGCCTTTCAATTTCCTAATTCTAGTACCAGTATACATGGTTTCCAGTACACTCAGATAAGATTACAGAGATAGTGTAGCTACAATCACAAGAGGGTGATACAAAAACATCATCAATAGTAGAAACTACAGATACACATAGGATGTTGAAAGTAGTTACAACTGGGATATAACAATCATTTCCATAAAATGGAGTTCATTTCACTTAGCATCATCTTATGTGATCATAAGGGTATAGCTATTGGGGTCTTGTGATCCTCTGCTGTAAGCCCTGAAACTTAATAGGAACTACACGACAAATGCTCTGAAGCAACTGAAGTTTGAGGGGGCAGTAAATTTCTAGGGAATTTTCACAGTGTACCAGGGTTCATGTGGACCTCACCCATGGGAGGCTAGGGAGGCTTTCCTAGAGGAGGGGGCCAGAGAGTCACAAAGATGATGTTACTAGATCTTTCCTCTCTGTATTGAGTGCTTACCCACACAGGATTTTGCATTGAATTTTCCTGTTCTCTTAGGAAATGTAACGTAAGGTAAATATAAATATTTATTATTGTTTCATAGGATGAAGCCTTGGCAATTACCACTCCTGAAAAGGAATGTGAACACCAGAAGACAGAAGCAACATTAAAGAATGAAGAAAATGAAGGCAAAGATGATGAGATGGAAAAGTATGGCTATTTGATCAGTTTTTCATGACCTTGCGTGTATTCTAGATGGGAAACAATCACTCAATTCAGAAATGCTAAGTAGGGAAAATACTAAATCATACAACCTACCAAGTGACCTGCAGGGTTAAAAGCTTTTATTTAAGCTGGGCATAATGGCTTTAAACTAAAACCCTAGCTAATTAATTGAGAGGGAAGGTTTAGGAGGATTGCAGTTTCAGCAAGAGGGAGACACTATTCAAACAGGAAAGAAAGCAAAAGGGCCTGAGGTCAGGACTCAAGCAGTAGAAGGCGCCATAGCAAGACCCAGACCCTGTGGTCAAGGATTCTTGAGTGTGTGTGTGTGTGTGTGTGTGTGTGTGTGTGTGTGTGTGTGTGTGTCCTACAAGGGCCTGGTAGCTGCCCGCGAGTTTTTTGTTCAAGGCTAGCATTCTCCCATTTGAGCCACAACTGCCCCTCTGGATTTTGGTGCTTAGTTAGGGAGAGTCTCAGACATCTCTGCCCAAGCTGTCTACAAATTGTGATCCTGATCTCCGTCTCCTGAGTAGCTAGGATTACAGATGTGAGATACTAAGTGTGCCAAATCAAGTTTGAATACTTCAAATAAAAGCATTTATGAAAATTACAGCATAGAGTTTACACTGTTTGGGAGGATTCATAATGCCCTCAGTATGCACTGATGCTTTGTATTCTTAAAGGAAGCTCAAGTCATTTGTATAATTCATATTTGTAGTTTACTTATAGGGCTCACAATGAAATTCTTAACAATTACACAAAATTTTATCATTGGTACTGTCTTGTGTTTTCTTTACAAATGCAAAGTGAAGCATAAACAGAAACTCCAGAAGCATATTTTGTTTTAGAGATTACTTCTTTCTTTACTAATATTAGTAATATAGCATCACAAGCTGGTTAGTAACTGTTTCTATGTACTCCATTCAATTGTTTTTCTCTTCTATTTCTAATGTTCCTTAATGTTGTTGATTTCTAATGTGATCTAATGAGTTTTTATTTTAACGGACATGAGAGTGAGAAATAAGGGAGAGTTTTCCTTCAGTGAATACAGGTTATTGTTGGGTGTTACAGAAAGGAAAGACAGGCTTTATATCCACACAAATAAGTTATTTTAGTTCATAGATTTCATACTTACTGTATCAATCACCTTGGAAATACTATTTATATTTCCTCATTTCCAAAAAGTGGTTAGTATACGTTTATCAGTTATTGGAAAGTTGCACATGTAGAATGAATTTTATGTCCTAGAAGTAGCTCACCGATTACCTTCTTACAGAAACTACTATAACCTAATTCTCATTACATTACTTTCAAAACTAATGATAGTGATTGGAGCAGCCAAGAGATTGTATTCATTTTACTTTTAGCTTACTATGTATTACAATATATTTTATCAGACTCTGAGGAAATGAAGAACATTTCCATTTCAAATAGTTTTCTACCTCAAAGAATTACCTCAGTATTGAAATTACCTTCAAAAAGGTTTTCATTAGAATTACTACCACATCATTTGTTGTGGGCGAAGTTTCTCTGTTTTGACATTAGTGAGAATGCACAAACATAAATGGCTGAGCTTTGGAATACTTACATTGTTTAATCTGTGGAAATCTTCAAATATACACAGATAGGAAATATTATATTGATAATGTATAGCTCATTATCTATTGGAGAAATTATATTCACTTAAAATTTTGAGTGTGAAGATAAATTGTTATCATAGTAAAAGGCAAACGATTTATACAGTCTGAAGAGAAACCAGGCTATGAAATTACTACTTTAGTAGCCCTTAATCTTACTGTAAACTGTGCATCTCAAAATATTGTCAGGATTCTGCCTAAGTAAGGTATTGACATCTCTTCTAGAGATACTATTGGATGGACTGAACTATCAAAATCAATTTTTGCTGTGGCTGCACTAATTAAGACCACATGATAATGCCCCTTATGGTCTCCTTGAGGGTTAAAACACATAATTTTCCCATGCTATTTACATCTTCTGCTGTTTCCTTCTCCAGCTCAGTTTTGGATGGCCGAGTTAGTGACTTCAGCTGGCAGATATCATGCAAAAGGCTAGCACAGCAGGACATAGCAATGGTGTGGAATTCTTCATCTCAGTCCTTGCTTTCTAGTGGTACTGGGACTGACGCAAGAGTTCTGCACGTATGAGGAACATGTTCTGGTATTGATTTATAGTCTCTCCAGCTCATTCAGCATCTTTATTCTTAGAGATCTGTGCAGTGTCTACTCAATGTATAACCTCTCCCTATGCATGGGTTGCAAGCAGTACCACATCTTTGATAGTAGTGACCTGCTTTTTCTGCTTGAACAAAGCCAAGTGAGCAGAAAACCATCCATTAATCTCTTAGATTTTTAGATCACAACTTTCTTGAATTTCTTAAGAACTTTAGGAATTCTTTAAGCCCAAAGGAGATAATATCCTTTCCCATTCAGATGGGATGTGAGCAGACCAGTGGAATTCTTCGTGTCTGTTGCTTGTATTACAGTCCAGTAATGAACATTTTATGTTGTCTCATTGTCCTTCCTAAGATCTCTCAATTCTCCTTGCAGTATATGCACAATGTAACCAAATTTTTCTATACCTCATATGTGTTTCATCTTATGCAATGTCACATCGATATCTGACAAGAGGGCTCACGAAGTGACCTTTCCCTTTATTATCAAAATGTTAAGATGATCCCACTTATTGACAGGAAATGCCTAGAACAAGAGGAAAGCAACAAAGAAGAAGCTACTGCATCTCATGAAAATGTTCCAGAAGAAGAGCATACTAACAAACTCCACGTGAAAACACAACTTGAAGCAGATATGACGCCACATGATATGGAACTGAATGTTTCAAAGGTAAACGTGAGTGAGGTAAATTAATCTTCCATAATGTGTCACATTCCTAACTTTATTAATAGCAGGATGAACTAAGTGTGCTGATGTACTACGTGTGGTCAATGAAGAGCCTAGAGCACTCCTGAAACTAGAAAATTCCATACAGCCAATGTAACTTCAAAGGGAAAGGATTTGGATAATGTAGAGAAGAGTTGAGCTTGGAGGTGAAACAGGTAGTAGGAAAGGTACAATTGCACTCAGAGCAGGGCAGCTCCAAGGAATGGGTGTTTTTCTAATCTCCAAATCACTTATAGAACAAGAACATAATGGGAAAAGTGTTTCCAAAAATTGTCCTTACAAGACAGTATGTTGTGAACTAGGAATTGTGGAGGAGGGAAGGTGGGAGAAAAATGAGGGTTGAGGCTACAAGTTTGGCAAGAAATGCACTCACTACCTTATGTATGTAACTGTACTCCCTCTGCATATCACTTGAATGATAAAAAGTAAAAATAAGTATAAAAATTGTTCTTACTAAATACAATTGAATTAACTGAGAATACATTGAACTGTTGAATCCACTTTTCTGTCATAACTTTGTAAAACTTACCCCAAATATTCTATCTCAAGGGACTTGCTTTCTTCCTAAGTCTGTGGTTTGGGAGACACTTGCTAAGGAAACTTGTACTCATGCCGTTCCTTGTGGTTCTCGTGAGACTGCTTGAGAACTGCATGGTACGAGTCCACTGGAGGGTTTCCTCCCCCATGTCTGTTTATCTGGAGTGCTGCTGGCCTCTGGGTAGACTTCCTTTGTGTGTGCATTTCCTCACAGGGGTGGTGGCTCCTAAGGGCAAGAAGTCGGCTACGGAATGCCTTTCTCTCTGTGTCTCTCGCTTCCTTTCTCTCTCTCTCTTCTACTGAAACTCACATGGAGCCACTTTGACCACATGTATCCCTTATGTTGGTGTTCCAGGTTGTCCTCCACGCTATGTGTTCATGGAAGCAATCTATAGACTGTGCTCCAGAACAAGGACATGCTAACTTCTACCCGCAATCATTTTATTTTCACCCCACTTAGAATTCTTGCCACTACTCATCACTCAGAGTTTTTCATTTGCAATCACAACACGCCTCGGTGTAAGCGCAAGATGCTCTGTCACTTTGACGCTTAGCCCCTTCCCACGTGAATGAGACACCAAACATGCTGTTACATTTCTAGAAACACTGCCATTTCATAGAGAAAGTGGATATACTAATCTGTGGCACTTACAGAATAATTTAAGATATAAAAATTGTGAGATAATTTAAAGTTTACTACAATTTATCTATCGTCATTCTATTTGTTATATACAAGCCAAGCTGGGTTGTGAAAAAATCTTTGTTTTTTGTAAGGTTTAACTTTGAGGGACTGTTTTGTCAAACTGTTTCTCAAAGTTTTGCGTTATTTTTCAGTAGGAAAGATATGGCACCAAACATAAAAAATCCAATTAAGCATAACAGAACCAATCCCAACAAATACGAAACTTCTTCCAACAGCCAAGGGCAACAGGCATGGATGAATAGCCTATTTTCCTTAGCTTTGGACACTGAACCACAACAACAGCACCATAGAAAATTACTATGTACGGGGTTGAGAATATGCCTAGTGGTAGAGTGCTTGCCTCGTATACATGAATCCCTGGGTTCGATTCCTCAGCACCACAGATATAGACAAACACAGAAGCAGCTCTGTGGCTCAAGAGGTAGATTGCTAGCCTTTAGCCAAAAGAAGCCAGGGTCAGTGCTCAGGCCCCGAGTTAAGACAAGGACATTAAGACAAGGAAGACAGAACCATGAGAAAGAAAAATTGCGGTAACGGAAACGTGCTTATAGTTTAGAAGCTAAAATGTGATCGGTAGCACATTTACTTATCAATTCATTTTGTGCTCCCTACCAGCACAAACATAACTGACAGGTTGAGAATTTCTACTTCATATTTATTGTGGATTTCTGTACTACTTGTTTACATGGAACAATACTTCTCCCTATGTGGAATTCTACAGTAACATTACTAAAGTGTTCACAATTTGAAATTTAATCAACAACAATGAGATTAGCCCATTTCTCTACCCTGTGTATCAGCTGGGGTGACTTGACCCTGACAACTGGCTTATTCCTTCACATGTCTGAAGGGAAAATCAGGTTTCTACTACAGCCAGTGGGGTGAATCAACATTACTTTGAAATTGGTTGTTTTTCTGAGTTCTTCAAGGGACTCCATTCTAAGAATCTGGCTATTTATAACTTGTTTTGTGTTATACAGTTGCCACGGGAATTCCTTCTTTACCTACCTACACTTATGTATCACGCAGGATGAAAATGTGCACATCCAATCCTCCAAATACGAACAGCTGGAAAAGGAAATGCGTGTCCTCACAGAGGAGTTACAGCTCATGAGAAGCAAATATGAGTCACAGACAGAAGAAATTGCAAAGCTGACTCATAAACTATACAGCATAAAACTTCAGACAAAGAAATACAAAGAAATCTCTAAGGTAGAACAGTACAAAACCTTTGTGACCCCTTACATGTACTGTTTATGTTACAAAAGTCTATTAATACAGCACTTTATTTCACTTCTTTTTGATGAAATGTTTTAAAATAAAACAACTACATAATAACCTAAAGTTTTATTTGAAATTTACCTTTTCTCATTTCCTAAAATATACACAGGCTGTGTTGTTTTGTGATGAAATCTTACATTTTTTCTTTGAGAGGTTTAACTATAAATGGGCCACTTGGTTGAGATATATCCCAAAGTGGGCTTTTGCTTTCTTGATAGAATAGATAGAGCACCACACATGAAGCATACAATCAAACATAAGGGAAATGTCCAAGTCAGTTCTAAACAGTGTTAACATTCTACCGATGGCATGATCACCAGGTAGTTGGCCTTGTTTTCCTGGTTTGGGATGACCAAGAACACAAACAGCACCACAGAAAAGTCATATCCCAGCAGAGCCTGGAGTTCCGCAAAGGACTAGCCAAATGGGTGCAAGTGTGGAAGCTCCATTTGCACAATGGATGGCTCCAATGTGGCATTTTGGGATCCTAGTTGCTTCTCTCCAAAGTCTCTTAGTTAACAAGATCCCTACAGCTTCAGAAAAGAAAAGGATTCGCTTAAAGGGATAGTTAGGTTTGAGACAGATGAAGTACAATAGGAGGGGTGACATTGGTCACAATTTTTGTACTTATAAATTGATAGCCTGAATTGAAGCCCCCTTGTACAAATACATAAAGAATATTTTTTTTAATGAAGGGGAAAAGTCACATTAAATGAGGCTGTGAATTGTGGTTTTGATTCATTACACTTGTAATGGTTAGCATAGTTATTTTTATACTAGTTATCTATTCCTTTTCCTCTACATACTGGCTTTAAGATATCTGGCAGATTATGGGTTTCTATTCATGTTTATTGTGCATTCCCGTCCCATTTGTTTACCTAGAACACTCCACCTCTTAATGTGGAGTTTCAGTGCAACATTAACGTGTTTACATTTGGAATTGAATCAGTAGTGAAATCAGACCATTTCTCTACACTCTGCATTGTATGGGATGACTGTGTCACCAAAAGCCTTGCTCTACATGTCTGGGTGACAGCAGCCATTGAAGGAATCCACATGTGGGCTTCTTCACAGTGTAGTGTACTGGTGAGATTCTGAAGGCAAACTTCCCAATGAGAGGAAGTTTTCTTGCTGTTTCTAAACTTTTTCTAATTTAATGTTTGAAATAAAACAGTAAATTCATCACATTCTGTTCACTAGAGAGCATTCTCAAAGGCTAGGTCCTATTCAGATAAAGTAAAATTATAGGAGGAATGCCCCCATATATATATATATATATATATATATATATATATATATATATATACACATGTATAAATATGTGTATATGTGTATATATATGTAGAGAGAGAGAGAGAGAGAGACAAGCTTGAGAATCATCTCACCAATCAAACCCTATTGCAAAGGAAATCACTTCTTCACAACTTAGTGCTCTTGAAACGGTACAATTATTTACTTGTTTGGCTTAGAATTCTCCCTGCTTTGTGGCAAGAATCAGACAATTACAAAATCATGTAATTGAATCCAGTCCATTTTGTTCAAAACTGAACTTCTTACTGGGACACGTCATACATAGTTACTTACCAAAAGTCATCATTTTCTGGCATGAAATTCAGATTTACATTAAAAACACTTGAAGATTAGAAAACAGCTTATAATTTTAGACAGCATATATTGCACTCTTTAAGTAGAATTGGAATTCTAAGGTTGGAATTAGAGTCATTCTATAAAGAAAAAAACAAGAAAACTAGGAGACCGAAGTGCAAGACCAAGCACAAGTGTTTTATGAGAAAGCTGATCGATGGAGGGAATGTACTTTAACCTTGTAGTCATTTGAAATGGGTTGACTTTCTGCGTAATTCAGGGGAGCATATTCTAAGTATCTTACTATACTCATGATTGATCTGTGTAAGCTTGTCTTTCTTTACCAACCTGTGCTGATGATCATGCAGGTTTCTGCTGCCTCAGAGAATCTGCACATTGGCAAATGTGAACAGCTGGAAGAAGAAAATAAATTCCTCAAAGAGCAGTTACAGTCCCTGCAAAGCAAAAAGGATTCACTGGCTGAGGAGAATACAAAGTTGAAGGAAGACCAAAAACATCTTACTGAGAGTTGCAAGTGTATCATAGCTATGACAGAACAGTACAGAATATTCCTCACACAAAAAACGGAAAGCGAAATAAGTGAACAAGAAGAAAAAGTGTCCAACTTTATACAGGTGAATATATTTATTTCTAATATGTTTAAACGTTTATTGGAAGGTATATTTTGGACTTACACATTGTTTCATGTACCTTATTAGAAGTAAATTATATAATGTTTCTATCTTACATATTACATCATATTCTATATATTCTACATTATTCCCACATTGTAAGTACATTTATATTCAATAATATCCTTTTTATTAAAAATTACTTCATGGGCTAGGGATATGGCCTAGTGGCAAGAGCTCTTCCCTGGTATACATGAAGCCCTTGGTTCGATTCCCCAGCACCACATATACAGAAAATGGCCAGAAGAGGCGCTGTGGCTCAAGTGGGAGAGTGCTAGCCTTGAGCAAAAAGGAAGCCAGGGACAGTGCTCAGGCCCTGAGTTCAACGCCCTGGACTGGCTAAAAATAAAAAAAAATTACTTCATGTTTGAAATCTAGTTGCCATAAAATTAAATTCTTAGAAAACAATAATTCATACAGATTATAACATGCAAGCCAGGCACCTGTGGCTCACACCTGTAACTAATAGTAGCTACTCGTGAGACTGAGATCTGAGGACTGCAGTTCAAATCCAGCCAAGACAGGAAAGTCTATTGAGACTCCTCTCCAGTTAACCTCCAGAAAACCATAAGTGAAGCTGCGGCTCAAAGTGGTCGAGTAGTACCCTGAGTAGAAAAATTCAGGGACAATGCTCAGACACTGAGATCAAGCTCCACAATGGACAACCGTAAAAAATAAAACAAATTGGAACATGCTCATAGACTTTCATTAAGGTCAGGTTTTCATTCTCAAATTTTGATTGGTCTTGTTCTATTTTATTAACTTTTATCCATACTATTGTACACATGCAGTAGTACTTACTTAATGTCATCCCCAAGAGAAAACTGCACTTAGGTATTTAGTATTTAGATTAAATGCAGTGGATAATGATGAGAAGTACTGTAAATTCAAGCACCGGCTTTCCCATATTTCATAGTGTTCTACACCACGGAGGCCAAGCTATGTGGAGGGAATATAGAAACTTGTTCAAGAAATATTGATTGAACAATGACTCTTTTCAATTTTCTTTAGGAGCAAACCAGAGCTCGAGCATATCAAGACTCTGTTTGGACATCGACAGTGCAAGCACAACAATCTAAAATCTCCCAGCTATCAAGTAAACTCCTGGAGTAAGTTTAGAGTCACAGAAAATAAACAAAACTTATTAAGTAGACTGTAAAACATAGTGTTATGCCTAGATTTCCGGTCCCCAAAGACCACCAAGGAGCCGATACCGATGCAAACGCACAACAGTCTTTATTGCAAGCTGGAGCCTGGACTCTCAACCATCACCTACACAGCGGATCTGGATTGAGAGTCCCGACCCTCAGATAGGCAGGGTTTGTACTGTGATTACAACAGGGGCAGGATATTTCCAACTTGGCAGATACTTGATTGGATGGTATTTAGCAAGCACATCTTGTCCTATTTCTACTAGCTCTCTACCCTATCAGTTAACCTATTTTGGCTTTGATAATGGGAACTGGCCTTGATATCAGGAACTGACAGTAGGTGGTCACATAGCACTGATACAGTGGGTTAGTGCAGGGGGTAGAGCAAGTCACAAATGGGTTAAGCAAGCCGTTTACAGAAGCAGAATTTTGCAGTCAGGCTGACCTTGTACCAACTTTATTTAAACAATTGCCACCTTGTTTTCCCATTACCACTAAGCAAGCTTTAGCGGGCTAAAACAATCCAGTACTCAATCATAAGTAAACCAACCCAACAGTTTCCGTGGCATTTCTACTCTTATTATGGTTATTTCGATAGTCTATGACTATGATCGTTTTTGACTGTCCATTACCATGGTTGCTACCTAGGTAGAGAGGGGAACAAGGGCTCCCTGTATTTTTAAGTGTCAAACGATAAAATAGTCTCATGGGTGGGGGTGCAGCCCACTAGCATGGAGTGATCCCCTGGGTTTAGAAGCTGTTATAATTTTAGCAGTAAAGCTTATATTTAGTCACGCGGGTTCTCGGGTCAGCCCTTACATTCCCTCCTCTTCTACTGCTTACTGGGGGGTCAGTCATGGCCTCATTAGCCTACATTTTTCTGGCTTTCTTGTCCAAGGGCTGATACTGAGACCTCAGCACTCTTAGCTATACCGCACTGACACGATCTCTTACAAATGCAGTGAGCCTGTTAAGAGTACAAAGACCAGTAGAGACCACAGACTTCTTGTCAAATGGTATTTCCACGTTTGGGTCAGCGACCTTACATTACATATCTAAAACCAAACAACTACTAAACATGAAAAGGTCTACAATAGACCTATCAGAGGATCACCATAGCTCCACAGCTTTGTACACATCATATAAGAACAGGATAAGCAAAAACAACCCCAAGAGAAGGACACAGGTCGAGTCTATTGTTGATGTTACCTTTGAAGTTTTAGGTGAATTTCCTTTGGCGTACCCTATGTGGTTACTTTGTATGATTTTAGTACACTGGGTATGGTGTGTATATATGCCTACCTGATCTAGGGAAGAGAAAGAAAAACGAGGGTGTAAGATATCACAAGAAATGGACTCACTGGCCTTGTCAATAAAAATTAATTTATTGACACATTAATAACATTTAATTTAAAAAAAGAACACAAGGATCAACCATTAAGATGACTATTATCAACCTCAAAGGTCCTGCTACCGAGGTTTTTAACAATGTCAGCCAAAGGGACCCGTTACACAAAGACTCATACCATCCCATGCTTTCCTGGTGTATCTCTGCTCATTCCCGTATGGTTAACCCCAAAACAGCCTTACTCTCCCAAAGAAACCTGTCCTGTTTGGGAGGACCACTTCTGCCAGGGAGTTGGTCAGCGTCTCAGTAGATGCATGCATTCACCGATGTCCAAACCCTCTTGAGCGGTGAGGAGTTGATGGATGGCTCCAATGGCTGTCAGGCTGTACTTGATCTGAACCCCAATGGGATGGGAGGGGGTGGGGCAGCCACAGGCAGCAGTGGCTCCCAGTGGCTCCCACAGAATGTCACACCTCCTGCTGGACTGCTGCTACTTTCTGCTTAGCCTGGTTCAAGAAGCTTACCCTAAGGCCTGGCTAGTGAACCCCCTAATATAGTCCTGGTTGCCTTTCAGCAAATTCTGGTTGGACAATTTAGCTACTGCTTCACAACCAAGCCTGGGGCCTAAGGGAGGAGGTGTGGGAACATTCCTTCATAGGGTGTGATGCCCATACAGGATGGTGGAGGAGGGCCGTCCAGTTTTCACCAGTCTCAAGGGCTAATTTGGTTAAGCTCTCTTTTCCTCTCTACCTGACTTGAACTTTGGGGGTGAGAGGCACAATGTAATTTCCGAATAATCCCCAATGACTTACCTAATAGCTGCCTTACCTAAGTGAGGAAAGAGGGGCCATTGTCTGAGCCTGTGGCTACCGGGAGTCCAAACCTGGGAATTATCTCCTCTAGAAGCTTCTTCTCTACTCTCTGTGCTGTTTCCCACTTGGTTAGGAAAGCTTCCATCCATCCTGAAACAGTGACTCGAAAAGCTAGCAGGTACCTCCCTCCGTTCCTCTTGCCGTCTTTCTCTTGGCGGCTACTCCGCCAGCCCCATTTGTGGTCTGGCATGGCACGCTCCTGCTGCTAATATTCCTTCTAATGCCTGGAGCTGCCTGTCCCACAAATGCTACATGAATCGCTTTGTCAATTTTCCTCAGCCTCTAGGTCTATGGAAGCAGAAGGATGGTAAGCACAAGCAGCCTTTGAAGGCTGCCGGAGACTCACCCACGGCCTGTCTAACTTGCCCACCTTAGACAAACTGATTGCGCGCTTTCCGGTGGCCTGGAGCCCCCCAGAAGAGCCTGGTAATAAACCTTTGGCCACTCCCTCCCTGCCAGGAATTCAGTGGGGAAGAGGATTTCTAGTGCCTGAGGCTTCTTTGAGAAGGGAGGGTAGAAGTGGGAGTAGAGCAGAGGGGGAAGGGGGCTCCCTACCTTATCCTGCCTCATTTTTAAAGGGAGCTGATGGGCGAAGACCGTTCCTCTTCTGTAACTTCTTCAGGCCTGCTCAGGAGCGTTGACCTTACCTAGCCAGGAACCTATAACTTTAGTCTACTTTACTGAGAGGCTGCAGGATTAGATGTCCAGTTTACAAGCTTTCCTCCAAACTGGAAATCACATTCAACTTTTAACTTCTAACAACTTTATAGACTTTTGGGGCTACAGCAGTGTCACCTTTTAACATTTCAGTTTGCAAAAGTGTTTTCCTGACTGGCTGGGGAAACAGATCTCTGATAACCTAACAATGCCTAAATTACCTTAGTAGGCATCACGTAGGTCTCGATAAGGACACGATCTCAGGTCCACAAGCTTCCTTCCTGAACAGATGTGCGAGCTCAGAATTCTCACTGCCGGTCAGGGCTTTGAGCAGATGCAGGGGGTTGGGATTTTAAGCTATCCCTTCACTAGACAATCTTAGCTTTACTACCCACTATCACAGAGGACTGGCAAGTTCCTCCAGGACCTCCTGGCTCTGATGAACTTTTGAAGGGCTAAGCACACATGACTCTAGGATCTGACACCCTCTCTGCCATCCAAGCAGTGGCTTGCTGCCTCTGGATGCTCCATCTCTTTTGTCCCAGCAGTGACTTTTCCATGCTGAGGTCAATGCACCTTTGACATTTCTCTTGATCCGGCGCTGGACTTGGACTCAGGACCTGAGTGCTGTCCCTCAGCTCTTCAGTTCAAGGCTAGCACCCTACCACTTTAAGCTCCACACAACTCTGTTCCCAGCACTCTGCTGGCTCAATACAGATGAAGATTCTCACAGGGACCTTTCTCTGCCTGGGCTGGCTTTGAACCACAGTTTTCAGATCAATGAATCTCACAAAAGTCCCCTTTACTCCAATTAAAGCAACAGGATGGTCCACACAGAAGCAGTTTTTAAGCATCATCTTACCTGGAACTTAGTAAGGGCCAAAGTTACATTTGATAAACTTGTAAGAATCATCTGTCCTTGACTGTAGTTCTACATGGAAACATAAAACCTGCAAGGCAAATTGGAATAGCAAATTAAACAATCATTTTGGCAGCCTAAATTATTTCTTTTGTCCAATTGCAAAGAAACATTTAGGACAACTTTATTTTCCAATCTCATATCTAGAAATCCATTTTTGATCTCTAAACTCTTTTACTAACCTCTGCTTTAATATTGACACTTTAGCTTTCAGTTGTATTTGAAGAACTCTGAAATCTAGAGGCACTGGTCACAGTCCGTTCCCTCAGGGTGGCTGCTTTAAAGGGGTCATTTGTTTCCTTGCGGTCTGCGTTACTGCCTAGAACACCTCTGAACTCAAATGACAGTTTTCCCTCCATGCAAGAATTACACATTCCAGAATTACAAACAAGAATCCAGACTTAGTATCTTTGTCCCCTTTTTTAGGATACATCCAAATTGCAACATAGCCTAGAAGGCAAATTACATTGTCCAGATAAACTTTGAACTGTCTTCTGAAAATTTTTTTTTAATGTTTGAAACCTCCCAAGGGGCAGTTTTAGACTTAAATAGCATCATCACAGCACCTATTTTACCATCAGGATGTTATGTCCACCTGTAAGGAAAAGATACGGGACAAGGAAAAGCCTCCATTTGCCCATCCTACTCCTTGGGGCTTGGAGAATTGCCTCTGTGGCAGCTTACTCTTTTCCACCATGTGTGGACTCCCCCCAGGGCCTGGCCCACCCCATGGACTGGCTAAGCTGCCCCTTTGCCACATCACCCCTCACTCCTGAGGATAGGCTCACAGGCCTGGCCTAAGTGTTTCTGCCTTTTTTTCCATCTCTACCTGAGAAACCCAAGCAATTTTTTAACAGGGATAAACATTAATATCCAAATTTCTGACATTTAGCCCTGAATATTAACAGGAGAGGAAAATAAATTTCACATTTCCAATGTCTTTTGCTAAAGAAAATAACTTGATTACAGGTTAAATAGCCATATGCATTAAGAGACCAGACTTAAAACTGCAAATTAAAGAATCCTTAGATACCTTTTAACTGTTTGTATTAAACTATGCACTAATCCTTTAAAACATTTGGTAAGGCCCGAACTTGATGACCTTTGAACTTAAACTCACCTATTTTTACACTATACTGACAGTTTTCATCTGGAACATGTTCACACTCACATGCACACACATACACATGCAAAAGATCTTAAAGTGAGCAAAATAAATGTCGGCCATACTTTTTCCAGTGGCAAGCGGTATTTATGCCAATCTTACTCTTGCAATAACCATCCAAGATTTAAGACAAAACTTTTAACAAATGATTTTAGGAATCTGCGGTCTCATTTACCAGAGCTTTCTAGTTTTAGCAAGACATTTTAGTGCACTAAATACTTTTCTGCTGAGGAAAACTGGTTGGGGGTTCCCTGGGCTAAGACTCAGCCCACCCAGTACTTGACTCTAGTCTGAGCCCAGTTTTGACTAGAGCATTGTACAGATCAATTGGCCTTTAAATACCTTCAGTTGGAAGAAAATGGCTACTTGAAGCTGATCTCTCTTCCCCTCGGTCCTCCAGACTTGGGGGGACCTGGGGAGGCTGTTTGGAACTCTATACCAGCAGAGACCAGGTGTCTCTTGGAAACTGTTCCTGAGGAGGTAAAAAGGGCATTAACTAGGAAGGGAATTTTCCAGCAAACCTGCCAGACCAGGATGTAGAACAAAAGGTGATTGGTTTCCCTTTTTTTACTTCTATACTCAAGTCATGTCCCTGGCTTTTCATGTCCTTGAAAGTGTCTGTCAGAAGAGAAAGGGAGTCGTCTAAGTCTGTCCCATTTTATGTGAGTTTCAGAAAAGTAGATACAAACAGCCAGAAGCAAACACCAAAGAGACGCACAAAAGGCACAAAGCAGATTTTCAGTGAACAAATTCCTTCGGCCACGAGGAGGAAGAAGTGAATAGGGATTGTTGGCCTTAGGCAGCTGCCCCTTAGGAGCAACCCCTTTTCGTTCCTACTGACTATACTAAGTGAGGAGGGGACTTTGTTCCCCACTAAGGAGGGGGCCTGGAACGTCTAACAAGACCCCCGGTGGACCACCCACCTACACGTCTGCTTAAGTCTTATGACAACCTTACAGAATATTAGTTACTGGTTATTAAGGACGCTACAACAGACAAGACAAACAAGTGTCACACTCTGGTTCGAGGGTCCTGGGATCTTGGGGTTCTGGGAAGAGTCCTCCAAGCTGTTATGCCTAACATTTCCGGTCCCCAAGGACCACCAAGGAGCCCATACCGATGCAAAACACAAGAGTCCTTATTGCAAGCTGGAGCCTGGACTCTCAACCGTCACCAAGCTGATCTGGATTGAGAGTCCCGACCCTCAGATAGGCAGGGTTATTACTGTGATTACAACAGGGGCAGGATATTTCTAACTTGGCAGTTACTTGATTGGATGGTATTTAGCGAGCTAGTCTTGTCCTACTTCTATTGGCTCTCTACCCTATCAGTTAACCTATTTTGGCTTTGATAATGGGAACTGGCCTTCATATCAGGTCAAGTAGCACTGATACAGGGTGTTAGTGCAGGGGGTAGAGCAAGTCACAGTTGGGTTAAGCAAGCCGCTTACAGAAGCAGAATTTTGCAGTCAGGCTGACCCATTACCAACTTTATTTTAACAATTGCCACCATGTTTTCCCTTTACCACTAAGCAAGCTTCAGCGGGCTAAAACAATCCAGTACTCAGTCATAAGTAAACTAACCCAACAGTTTCCATGGCATTTCTACTGTTAGTATGGTTATTTCTATAGTCTATGACTAGGATGGTTTTTTTTTTTTTGGCCAGTCCTGGGCCTTGGACTCAGGGCCTGAGCACTGTCCCTGGCTTCTTCCCGCTCAAGGCTAGCACTCTGCCACTTGAGCCACAGCGCCACTTCTGGCCGTTTTCTGTATATGTGGTGCTGGGGAATCGAACCCAGGGCCTCGTGTATCCGAGGCAGGCGCTCTTGCCACTAGGCCATATCCGGTTTTTGACTGTCCATTACCAAGGTTGCTACTTAGGTACAGAGGGGAACAAGGGCTGTATTTTTAAGTGTCAAACGATAAAATAGTCTCCTGGGTGGGGGTGCAGCCCTCTAGCATGGAGTCATCCCCAGGGTTTAGAAGCTGTTATAATTTTAGCAGTAAAACTTATATTAGGTCACGCGGGTTCTGAGGTCAGCCCTTACAATAGTTTTGATATGACAGACTCATGAGATTACTAGGAGGAGGAACCTAACTGAACAAACTAACTCTGGAAAATATTATGAATACATTAATTTTCTCCTAACTTATTAGAATAGAACAGTTTCTCCTCTTGGTTTACTTTGGGGCTTTATTGGTTGCTGCTCTGTTAGTCTTCCTATTCTAAGTGGCCTTCCCCCTTCGTTTTCAAATAAGTCATTGTCTTTCTAATTAGCACAGTTGTTTGTATCCAATTACTTGTCAGTATTCCTTCAACAGAAAATTACAAGCTCACTTGTGTTTTTTGGGACATTTCACCATCCGTGCAAAGATGTAGCACTTCTGCTGAAGGCACTGTCTATCTGTCTTCCCTGACTGTGATATTTGAATTCACAACTGAGAGTGCCCGGAGACAAAGTGCCCTTCAAAGTTATACAGGGAAAGACTGGGAATTTCAATTCTCAACAGTGTAAAAGGAATTCCTTGCTTTGTTTCTGTGAGGGGGGAGACGTCTTTGACGACAGAATTGGATACTGTGTGCCAATTGCCAAAAGGCTACTTTAGTTCTTTTTATCACCGGCTCTGCGATCTTCTCCATTGGAATTGCTGCTTTGTATTCCTCTAGCCAAAGTTTGATATCTTAAGGACGATAAACACAGTGCAAACAAGCACTTGCAAATATCTCAGTTGCATATTTATAATCTCTGACCTGCTTTACTGAATGCCAATAATCTAAGTTTATTATTCGTAGTTTAAACACCTACTTAAGGAGAATCATACGTTGTTTCACTGAACTTATGCATGATAAATTGTCTGCTATAACCACATACGATAATACAGAGATGATTTTACATAGATAGTAATACTTACATGAAGAATCCTCTAAGTAGAGCCCTACCAGAGGGCAGCAGTGACAACTGTGAAGCCAGACATCCCTGACAATCACTTGTCTCCTCCCAACAGTGTTGGAATTAACTTGCCAAGAATGAGTGTGTGTGTGTGTGTGTGTGTGTGTGTGTGTGTGTGTGATTATTTAGAATAAAGTTACAATTTTACATGTTATACAGTTGGCATTCTTTAACCAATGTGTATTTCAAGATACTGTTTCAGGGAACTTAAGCTTGGTCTTAAGACTAATTTTAAAAATTAGTCTTTGCACATTTTTTGTTAAAGCCATAAGTCCTTTGGGTCCAACTCAGGGAAAGATGGATTCCTGGATGTTTGCCTTTTGCAGATATGAAAGAAAGATTAAGAGACTGGAGGATGAAAATTGTAAGCTTCATCTAAGACTTCATCTGTGTCAATCATCGTCTGAAACTTTTACTACCAGTAATATCTTAAACAACCCTACTGAAAGAAATTCTCAGAGTTTTCTGGGACCTCAGACGCATTTTTCAGCAAGAGAAGACTATGCAGTTTTGAGCCCAAGACTAAGATCTGCATTTGAGAAGGTGGACGCCTTCCTGAGAGAACTTTAGGTTAGTTACAGTATCTTTTGCATTTTGGATTTCAGGCTTCGGATACATTCTGTCTTTGATTTGATGAATTATTGAGAAGTACAGTTGACATATTTGTGCCATACAAATATGACAAAATCTGTTTTACAAAGCAGCACAAGTCAACAAATGTGTCCCATTTCAAGTGATGTTCATTTGCTAATAATTCGATTTGATACACGTATTTAAACTGAAAATGTTTCAACTATCTTTAAAAAGTATTATTAAATGAGATATTATAGAATAAATGTGACTTTCTATAAAGAAAGTTATCATGTGTTACCATATCATACCAGAACAAGAAAAGTAAGTTACACACACACACACACACACACACACACACACACACACACAGAGTTTTCTGTTCTTGGTGCATTAAAAAAGTTTTGGAGGCAATACTTGAAAAATAAAGTTGACTACAACTAAAACAAGCTTTAAATTAAAATGTTATTTGAAAAGCCCCGTTCATTATAGGAATTATTTGTTTTGCTATCATCGTCTTACTGTGTCCTTGCCTAATAGAATAGCCTAACATATGGATTAAGATTGGTATGTGAATTTCTTAACAACAGTTTGCTATAGAACAATCAGTTCCTTGACTAAAGTAACTCTATGAATATTATCTGAATATGTGTTTTTTCTTTAATCACATGCATATATCTAAATACATAAATCATTGTTCTACATTCACTTACTCATCCATTAACTTACGTAGCAATTTGCTTCTTTAGACAGCATCTCACTAGCGAGACCAGATGTTTAGGATGAAATATCCCTTCATGCTCGGCCTTGTCAGTGCTATGATAGCAGGCTGCTACGCCAAGTGCCTTACGTTTACTCAGATGGTAGTTTGAGCCAAATTTTGAAGAAAAAAAAATGCCTAAGTTACATACCTATGCGAGAATTCTAAAGTGATCTGTTCCTGCCACTGCCATCTGATCATGTGTTTATGAGACACTTAACGTTTCTGTTTTCTTTTTCCATTTCCCATATCGTGGCTACCTAGGTCTGGCCATTTTGGAGGACAAATTATAGTTGTAAGATCAGATGTAAGTATTTCCCCAAAAATATAATTTGGTAAGTTATTTTAAGTCAATAGTGCAAACTTTATTATTTCTATAAAATGTACCCACTCATCTGCTTTGTGCTATTAATTTCATTTTTACCTGAAAAGAAGCTCCATTAGGTCTTTTCTTTTTTGCTGGTCCTGAGGCTTTGATTCAGGGCCTGAGCGTTGGATGCAAGCTTTGTGCTCAAGGCTAGAGGTACAGCAACTCCGGCTCTCACTCTCCAGCATCCTTGATGATGAATAGGAGACAAGAACCACACAGGGACTTTGCTCCCTTGGCTGCCTTTGAACCTCAGGCCTCAGCTCTCAGCCTCCTGAGTAGCTCGCATCCCAGGCAGAAACTACCTGGACACTGTGTTCTCTTTGTTCTCGGTTGCTGTCCTGTTCTGGAAGGAGTATAAATGACAGGTTGGTGATGGACTTATTTTGTGAGTCTCCGTGGAACAGTGCAGGGATATGGCTTAATGACAGGGCGACCATAGGTAAAGATTTGAAAAATAACGTGGGGACACTAACTGTGGAAATCATAATTAATCTCAAAACTGAAAGAAAGTAAAATGTGCAATTTGTTCAGTCAGATGGAGGCTAAAGTACTTTGCTTCTGGGGGTAGGAGCTACCCAAACCCTGATCTATAGAGGGGTTAGAGTTCCTGAAGTCCTTTCCTTCCTTACCTGTGAGTTCTTACCAGCAGATCATTACCTTTTAGATCTCTAGAGGATATAGTCTTACTTCCCCATTTATATTTATTTCGATAGGCCTTAATGGAGACGAAAACTTTTTAATAAGTGAGATACAGCATAGTTAGCAACGTAGAAAAAAAGACTTCATGTATGGTTTTATATACTTAGTTATAAGTAACAATTTATTAAACTTATAAACAGCTCTTTAAATAAAATTCTGCTTAGTTAAGACTTAGCTTTTTGAAGCCTGGTATAGAGCTCAGGCCCTGAGTTCAAATCCCAGGACTGGCCAAAAAAAAAAAAAGTTAGTTTGGAGCTGGGAAAATGGCAAAGAAAAAGCGCGCCAGATTTAGCCTTTTTAAGTTTCGGTAGAACTTGACAGTATCAATAGTACACAAGCAATTACCTTGATAAGTAATATTTTTCTTTCAAATACTTTCATTGCTGCAGAGAATAGATAGCTTGCTCTGACTCTGTGTGTTAATCTTTATCTTTGACAAACCTTTTAAATAAGCTTAAATTACTGTTAACCTAACCAGAGACCAAACATCCCATTTTTTTTAAGAAATGTTTATATTTAACCAACTTTTTAAGGTGAAATGCTTGGATTTTTTTTTTGTTGTTGTTGTTGTTTTTTTGGCCAGTCCTGGGCCTTGGACTCCGGGCCTGAGCACTGTCCCTGGCTTCTTCCCGCTCAAGGCTAGCACTCTGCCACTTGAGCCACAGCGCCGCTTCTGGCCGTTTTCTGTATATGTGGTGCTGGGGAATCGAACCTAGGGCCTCGTGTATCCGAGGCAGGCACTCTTGCCACTAGGCTATATCCCCAGCCCAAAATGCTTGGTTTTTAGTGTTTATTTTAAGGTTAAATTAGACTGCTTCTGTGGTATCTTTAGAATTTAGAATGACACGTATACTGGCTAATTTGACTGATGATTTAAGGTTTGCTACAATGAGTATTTAAAATTTTTACTTTTTAGATATTTTGCAGCAAATCTTAGATTGAACTTTTAAAATCTTTGCACTATATTTAAAGCCAAGAGCTCATAATTAGATTTTATTTGAGCACTTAGGAGATTTTATTTAACCTCTTTTAAGAATCTCAAAGGTCTGAAATTCAGTATCCATGTAGAAGACATTCCTGGATAAGTCTTGATAACATAACCAACATTTTGAACACAACGTTGTTCTTAAACAAAATGAAGTCGCTGCGAACAAAACCAATCTTAACTTGTGCATGCCATCCTGATTAACCCCATGTGTTCAGAATCTGAACGTTACCAGTAACCAAGTCGCCTTGGTTGTTTACTGCTTTTTTTCCCCTTATTTGGGTTTAACGTGATTGAGATAATATGACCAACCCTTGACAGTTAGAGTAGCTTTTATGCACTAAAGACAACAAATCATTATTTGATGTGTATACACATAAGTACAATAAGTTTTAGATATTATAAGCATGCACAAAAATTGTGCTAAAAACAAATGGATAAATTCAAGTTGGCCCTAAGTTATTTCCTAGAATTCCTGTAGCAAGGGAAATATTTTTGCCCACAGTTTGATGACCTGGACTCTGGTGTCCCGGTCACACTCCTGATTCCCCCTTTTTGCTTCCTCGCGCTCGTCCTCCTGGTGGGAAGAGCCACGGATCCCAAACCCCAGCAGCACAAAGCAGCTACCCGGAGGCCCGCAAGAGGCAACGCACCATCCCAGCCGTGACTGTCTAGACCCTCAACCAGGACAAGACAGGGATCTCAGGGAGAACCAGTGGATGCCACGCCACCCAGGCAATGCTAGAGGGAGGACCGCAGTGAAGACCGCAAGAGAGGAAGCCAGCTCAGCCTCTGGAGGAAACACGCAGGTGCCGTTCTCCATGCAGGTGAGTGAAATGAATTGGCGGAAAATCCCCAGGTGCGCTCTCTAAAGCCTTCTCTGTCATCTCATCGACTTCAACCCCAGAAGAGCCATCCTGCCCAGGACAGTGGGGGTGGGTGTGTTGACTCACAAGAGGTGTTGAAGCAGAGATGGGATTGATCCACGTGTCACGGAGCCCTGAAAGACTGGCTGGAAGCACCTGGCTGTGGTTGGCCCTCCATCACACACATGAAATAAAGACGCGGGAAAAGCGCACACTGGGGACATCTTTCCGTTTAAACCTTCCCACTGGGGAGCTTGCAGAGCAGTTAGTGCATTTCCTGGGCAGGGCACAAGATCAGGCCTGAGGACCAGTGGACTAGAACTGAAGACCCAGAAATGAACCCACCGACCCGCGGCCACCTAATTTTTGGTAAGGGAGCCAAAAAAAAAAAAAAAAAAAAAAGAAAGAAAGGAAAAAGGATGGAAGAAAGATAGGTTCATCCACAAATGGTGCTGGCAAAATTGCGAATCCAGACAGACACCATTGACAGCCACTCCTGCCCTGACTTTTTTTGAATGATTTGCTAGAGAGGAATATTGTTCTAAATATATAAATAAACATCTGTAGGATAAATTTATTATGGTATACGAGAAGTTCTCTGATTAGTAACACTTAGAAACATGAAATATCTGTTTTCCTAGGAAAGAGTTCATTTTCATCAGTATTATGCATTAATTTTTATATCAGAATACCTACATTCACTAGAAAATTGATTTGTTTAAGACTTGTTGGCAAACATCTAGACTACTAGGAAAACCCTAAATATTGTGTTGTACAAATTTTTAAATGTTTCTAATATTTGCCTGATGTCATGTATTTAATGGGAAAATATTGAATTTGTCATTCTATGAGGTACCATATAACTAGAGGACTAAAATAAGAATGGGTCAGATATGAGGGCATTGATTGGTGTGAGAATATTTATGTCATATGCATAATATGTAGTGTGCAATCTCCAACAGCAAAAACTAGGTTCACATCATTCAGATGAAATGCAGTTGATAAGATAATAAATTTAAGCTGCAGCAGCATGTTAATATATTTTAAATTGTGAACCACTGAGGCAGAAATGATGGGAAACAATATAATTACTTTAGACATGCTCATGGACATGGGATGTTGACTCTATAAGACAAAATCTTCACAAAATTGATCTTCAAGGACACGTACAAATAGCCATGCAGAGCCTTCTCATAGGCTTGAGATTTACGAAAAGGTCCAGACCATAAAGCTATAGAAGTCAAAGTGGAATCATACTAACGAAATGTAGCTACTTGTCTCAAAAGCATCATGTGCAGTGAGACAGTGAGGTGGCTGGGAAGTAAAAGTAAATAGAAGTTAGCCTAATATTCTGAAGGAATTTGATTCACTGATACTTATAAAAGACTAGTCTACTGCTGTTGAATTCCTTCATCATAGTTCAGTTTCATGTGCATGTTTTTCTCATATTTAGACATATAGCTAATTAGTTGTCAGTTTGTAGCTCAACAGCTGATCTTGACTATGATCTTGCTACCAGCAGAGAGTGTGCAGAACCAGGCTGTCCTCAACTGATATAACAAAATAATTACATGATAATGGGAAGGTATATAATTTCCAAAGCCATGAAACTATAAATCTCTGGTCAGGTTTGGGGAGTGTGAGGAAGGCAGAACCGGCAGGTCCCACCCTGGACGCCTTGTGAGGATGTAATGGGCTAAGAGCTGCTTGTGGTCTTTTAATCTCCACGTCACCATCTTCCTCCCTAGATGTTGCTGTTCTGAGTGAATCCTCACGCTGAAAGCTGGATATCTCAAAGAATGTATGCATGGTGACAGCAAATGGGAGCCAGATGATTTCTTTTCATTGCTAAATGACTTTCCTAAATACCAGAGTTCAGGTATTCTTAATTGTATTTTGTGTTGTATGTTCAGTATGATTATTTTTTCCTTCTTTATTGTCAACGTGAATTACAGAGTAGTTACAGTTTCATACATAAGGCAGTGAGTACATTTGTTGTTCAACTTGCTACCTCCTCCCTCATTTTTCCCCCGCCTTCCCCTCCCCCTTCCCCTCACCCCTCATGAGTTGTACAGTTAGTTTACACCGAATGGTTTTGTAAGTATTCCTTTTGGAGTCGTTTGTCTTTTTATCCTTTGTCTCTCAATTTTGATATTTCTTTTCCCTTCCCTAGTTCTAATACCAGTATATACAGTATGCACGGTACTCAGATGAGATAGAGCAATAGTGGGGGTACAACTAAAGGAAGGGAATACGAGAGGAAAAAAAAAGGTTACGGTTTCACATGGCATGTTGAAAATAATTACAACAACGATATAACACTTGTTTCCATAATGTGGAGTTCATTTGTCACTTAGCATCATCTTATGTGTTCATATGGTCATAACTACTGAGCTACTGTGATCTCTCTTATGACTAACCTGAACATGTGCTAATTATTCCCTGTGAGGGAGACCGCAGAGTCCATGTTTCTTTGGTTCTGGCTCACTTCATTTAGTCTAATTTTTTCCAAGTCCTTCCATTTCCTTACGAATGGGCAATGTCATTCTTTCTGATAGAGGCATAAAATCCCATTGTGTATATGTACCACATTTTCCTGATCCACTCTTCTACTGAGGGGCATCTGGGTTGGTTCCATATTGTAGCAATGACAAATTGTGCTGCGACGAACATTGTTCTGCTGGTGGCTTTGGTGTGGTCTTGCTTGTGGTCTTCTGGGTAGATGCCCAACAGTGGGGTTGCTGGGTCATAGGGGAGCTCTAGGTTTAGCCTTCTGAGGAATCTCCATACAGCTTTCCAGAGTGGTTGAACCAGCTTACATTCCCACCACCAACACTGTAGTAGGGTTCCCTTTTGGCCACATCCCCTGCAGCATTGGGTATTATTAGTTTTGCTGATAATGGACATTCTTACTGGTGTTAGGTAGAATCTCCGTATTGTTTTGAGTAGCATTTCTTTTAAAGCCAGTGATGTAGAGCACTTCTTCATGTGTCTCTTGGCCATTCTCATTTCCTCCTCAGAGAAGTCTCTCTTTAGGTCTTTGGCCCATTTGTTGAGGGGGCTTTTGGTTCTTTGAGGATTTGTTTTGGAGGAATTTATTTTTTTGACTTCTACATATAGTTTGGATATGAGGCCTTTTACTATTGTATCCCTGGTAAAGATCTTCTCCCAATGTGTGGACGTTCTATTTATCTTGGCAGCTATGTCCTTTGCCCTGAAGAAGCTCTGCAGTTTCATGCAGTCCCATTTGTCCTACTTTTCTTTGATATGTTGCAATTCTGGGCCTTTAGTAAGGAAGTTTCATCCTGTGCCAAGGAGCCCAAGTGTTTCTCCTATTCCTCCTTGCAATGTTATTAGGGTATCTGATTTTACTTCAAGGTCTTTGATCCATTTAGAATTCATTTTGGTGCAGGGTGTTATGTAAGGATCTAGTTTTAGTTTATTACAGGTGTTGAGCTGGCTTTTCTATTACCATTTGTTGAAGAGGCTATCTTTCTTCCATCCTGTTTTTAGCTACTTTATCAGAGATTATGTAGCCGTGGTCTGCTTGTTCATTTCTGGGTCTTCAGTTTTATTGCATTGGTCCTCAGGCCTGTTCTTGTGCCAATACCAGACAGTTTTTATTTCTATAGCTTTGTAATACAACTTGAAGTTTGGTGTTGTAATTCCTTCAGCACTGTTCTTTTGACTTAGGATAGCTTTTGGTATTTGGTGTCGTTTATTGTTCCATAGAAATTTCTGGATTGCTTCCTCTATTTCATTAAAGAATAGTGTTGGGATATTGATGGGTACTGCATTGAATGTGTAGATAGCCTTTGACAATATTGCCATTTTCACAAGGTTAATCCTCCCAACCCAGAAGCATGTGAGGTTTTTCCATTTCCTTAGTTTTGCTTTAATTTCCTTTTTCAGGTTTTTAAAGTTTTCATCATAGAGGTCTCTGACTTCTTTGGCTAAAGTATTTGCTAAGTATTTTATGGTTTTTGAGGCTATTGCCAAAGGAGTTGCTTTCCTGATTTCAGCCTTGCTCTTCAGGTCGTTGACATGGAGAAAAGCCATTGATTTTTGAGAATTTATTTTGTATCCTGCTACATGGCCAAAGTGTTGGGTCACCTCAAGTAATCTGGAAGTAGAGTCTATTGGGTTCTTAAGATACAGGGTCTTGTCATCTGCAAAGAGAGCGAGTTTGACTTCATCTTTTTCTATTTGGATCCCCTTTATGTCTTCCTCTTGCCTTATTGCTCTGGCTAGGCATTCCAGTACTATGTTGAAAAGGAGAGGAGAGAGCAGACAACCTTTTTGTGCTCCTCATTTTAAAGGAAATGGCTTTCACTTTCACCATTAAGTATAATGCTTGCTGTGGGTTTGTCATAGACAGACTTCATTTTTTTTTCAAATTTTTATTATCAAGTTGATGTACAGAGAAGTTACAGTTTCATACGTTTGGCATTGGATACATTTCTTGTACTGTTTGTTACCTTGTCCCTCATACCCCCCTTCTCCTCCTCCTTTTCCTCCCCCCCACCAGGTGTTCAGTTCACTTATACCAAACAGTTTTGCAAGTATTGCTTTTGTAGTTGTTTGTCTTTTTTTACACTGTGATGGACAGACTTTATTATAGTCAGAAATGTTCCCTGGAATCCTAGCTTCTCCAAAGCTTTCATCATAAATGGGTGCTGGATTTTATCAAACACTTTTTCCACATCCAGAGACATAATCATGTGATTCTTGATTTTGCTCCTCAGTATGGTGATTTAACATATGTTTTGCATGGTAAAATGGCTAGTAGTGACAACCAAATTAATACACCAATCTTCTGACACAGTCATACTTGAAAAACAGGCATTTCTAAACATTTTCTGAATAATTGTCTTAGTAATGACCTATCATAAGCAAGGGAAACCTATTAACCCAGAAATCATTGAAAGCCACTTCTGTCCTCCTTACTTTTGGGGGGGTGACTTTCTAGAGTGGTATCTTCCTGTAAATATATGTGTACTTCTATAGGATGAAATTGTTTGAAACAGAAATTTTCTTACAAATACTGATGGTAAAAATAAAATTTTAAAGAAATTAAATTTTATTTTATAGGTATTTGTTAAATAGTCCTACTTTGTTAATATAAAGGAATGATTTGGCATTTGCTTTTTGGATTTTCACAGGTCCACTAAGAGACTGGAAGAGGACAAGAGGAATCCTCATTTCCAGAGCCAGTAGAGCAGAGTCTGTCCAACATTTTTGCCCTAGTGTTGGAAATCATACTTCCTGTGAACTCAAAAAGTTTTCTTCCAAGAGAAGAGGTGGTAACCTAGGCTCATACACACAATCTTCCACTAGAGCCAGGAGGACTGTGCACTGCAGGTTAGTTATGTTCACTTTGAGACTCATGTCTGCTAGATTTCTTGATATTGACTTGCGCAACTATTGAGAACTAAAATAGATTTTGCATGTCAAGTAAAGATCAAAATAATCTGTGCTTAGCTAACAGCAACAAGGCTTTGTCAAATACCAGATAGCTGCTGTTGTGTGGTTTTATGTCTCCTTGTTTGAATCAGTTCTGAGAAGCGTGAGAGAGAAGGGTCTTGTTTCAGTCTCCCTGAAGGAGATAACCTTTTCTGTCAGCACCATTTATGAAGAAGCTGTTTTTTCTCAAGGCTTTGTTTTTATCTCCACTGTCAAAAACGATACAGCTGAAGCTGTGTGCCTTATTAATTTTTTATAGAGTGTCATTGGTCTTTGGGTCTCGTTTGTAGGATTTTTATTTGCAAGTAGCACACTTGTTTGGTTATTATATCTTTGGAGCCTAGTATTATGATACATCCACAATTGCATTTGTTGTTCAGAGACTTTAATTCTCTTCCATGAATTTTTGGAATGGCTTTTTATTTCTATATAGAATGGCATTGGGGTTTTGATGAGTATTTGTAAAAATAAGTAAGTTGCAATGCTTGGCAATATTGTCATTTTCATGATTGAATGATGCCATTCCACGGTCTTGGAAGATCTCTCCATCCCTTGATGTCTTCTTCTATTTCTTAAGTCATTATTTAATAGACTTCACTATTGATGTCTTTTAATCCCTTTGTTAAGCTTATTTATGGGTGTCTAATTGTTTTGGAAGTTATTGCTATTCTCAATTTCTTTTTCAACCTATTCATTATTGGACTATAGAAAGATTAGTGAGTTTTGAATATTGAATTCTCTATCCAGCTGTATTTCCAAAGATGTTGATCAAACTAACAAGTATTTTGGTATTGTCATTAGGATCTGCTAAGTAGAGAATGGAAAGTTTCTTTTGAGCAAAAGATTCATTAACTTGAAAGAAGTGATTAAATAATTAGGAAAAAGGTAGATACAGGGCACATTTCATTCAAGTCCAATATATACATGGACGAAATTCCATGGTGAGAGCCTTCTGATAAGTAGAGTACACTTTTAAGTAGTGACTGACTGAACTATAAAATCTTGTCCCATGTGTGGAGATGGTAAGAGGAAAGAGAGTGAATGGAGAATATAAACAATGGTAAGGTTGATCAAAATATGTTATATATATGTATAAAAACCTAAAAAGGTAATGCATTAAATTTAGTTTAGGAATCAATTGTGAAGGATGCAGGAAAAATGAATAAGGTACATTATAGGCATATATGAAGTGAAACATAAGTGAAACAGCCTTTACAAGTAATTGATGTTAAATCTGTGGGGGGAAACAAAGCAGTTTTGGTGAAAACCATTGAATTGCATTGAAAATGCATTGAATATATAATATAGGTTGTATTGTGTATACATTAGTGAATACTCGCAGCATAATTAGAAGTATTCATTTTAATGTTAAGCAGATTAAGTAGCATTATATATGGATACTTTTTACATAAAGTGAATGTAGATTAATTTTACATGGGTGACATTTTCACAACTTTCTTCAAACTGTCTTAGTCTCTACATCCTCATGTAAGCTCAGATTTCATAAGGTGTAAGTCATTTCCAGGATGATATCTCTTTTTGAATTCAAATAATAGATGTCATATGTGGCTTATTTCAAGATATGTATGAAGGAAGAATTATAACTCGTGGACTACAAGGAGGTATGTTGCCAAACTTTATAAATTAATTTAGGTCTGTTGATATTCTGAGACAAAGCAATTAGCACCCCTTCTTTTTATTTGGCCAACAGACCTACAACATATAATTAAAATTCAAATGGAAGGGATAAAAACCAACACCCCTCATGTAGAATAACTTCCCATGTGTCTTTCGTCACTGTAGTAACTATCAAGGTTCATGTGCATTTTCTTTTGTGACTCACCACTTTCTTCACTTGTCATCTCTTGAAACTATCAGACTATTAGCAAAGAAAGGCATCCTCCACTTCTTAGTTAAATGTCTCCAAATATAAGTGTTTACCTTTTTTGTGTGTTTTATATTCATTTATTTCTATTTTTTTATTCTTATGGCCAGTCCTGGGCCTTGGACTCAGGGCCTGAGCACTGTCCCTGGCTTCTTTTTGCTCAAGGCTAGCACTCTGCCACTTGAGCCACAGCGCCACTTCTGGCCATTTTCTGTATATGTGGTGCTGGGGAATTGAACCCAGGGCTTCATGTATTTGAGGCAAGTACTCTTGCCACTAGGCCATATCCAGAGCCCCGTGTTTATCTTTTGCACTCATGAAATTTCCAACTTCCTTGGTATGAAAGGCAAATATTCAAATTAAGTTTATGCACATCAACTTATTCAGCCTTGGTGCTTTCTACTTACCCTTCATTGCTGTAACTCTAGTCAGTGTGAACTACTTACAATGTCTAGCAATTTGTATGGATTACATCCCTCCTTATCAAAGTTCAGTTATTAATGTAATAACTACAACAAAATGCATTCACATTGACACAAAACTGAGAAATACATCCCATCCTTGTGCTCAAGTACCTTTATACTTGTTATGGTAAGTATAGTTCTGCCTGGAAATCACCCATTGATCTCATTTTCCAGAAGCAAGGAAGAGATTGATGAAGAATGGAGTATATCGTGATCTTGAATTTCAGTGCTTGTGTAAGTGGTTGAATAAATAGTTGCTGAGTTAATGAATAAATCCAAATATATAGAAACTTCACAGTTAGCCACATAATAATTAGTCACCAATATGGTTTAATTACATTTGAATATCATTTTGTATTGTAGTTCTCTCTCTCCTTCTGCCATACACATAACTGACCATACCCAATGCCCATAATTGTATTCTTATTAACATTTATATAATCCTCCATAAGTTTACTAACACATGCTTACTTAACTAAAAGTCTTTGAGATAAAGACTATAATGCTTTCATGTTTTGTTTTGTGTTCACCTAATATAGATTTGAGTCTGGGTCTGCTAGAACTTCTGCTCTATGATGTACTATTGAAGTCGAGATTCACATGTGGCAACTGATGATTACATGGCATTTTTAAGGAGAATGTATAAATTAGGTTCATAAAAGAAAATTTATCTTATAACAGAAATCTTAAAAGATAATGTTATTTCTGAATGTTATTGGAATTATTCTTAGTAGATGAAAGATATAAAATGTTGTAAAAATAATATTTCTAATAATATGTTGCAATGAAAAGTTTTATACTATTTTGAACTGCTTCAAAACAAATCTTCAGGTAGATGTTCTATGCAAAAATGATTACTTGTTCTGTCAAAATGCCCATTGTTTAAGTCGAACCTGAACCACAAAGTTGACATTAATGCTTTAGTGGAATTAAATATCAATTCTGTGATAACAAAGATGTATTTTCCTTTTTGTTTCATTTGATATATATTAAAAATTAGTTATGTATTCACTTAGTGAAGAATTCATCTACTTAGAGCTAGGATGGCACTCTGCTCTGTGCATTTTCCTGCTTCAGTCTGCTGAGTAGCAGGGATTCAAGGTGTGAACTACAACACCAGGCTAAACTTCAAGTTTTGAACTAATATTTGGGGGTTTTAAAAATTATCTTCAAGTTTAGGAGATGCAGATACTATCTTGATCATCATAGAAGACATGTTAAGTTGAATCACCTCTTCAAAATTCTGTCCCCACTTACCCAGGAGGAACTGTCTAATAAGATTTCTGTGTTCCACTTTCATGTGTATACATTGAATATGAATGTATTTGCTCATTATTTCTTTTCACTTTTTTGGGTCAGTCCTCATTTTAGCTTCCAACTCTTGCACCCTTCCTGTCAAAACATGTTTCAGGTATTGATACTCATGTTGCCTAACTGGTAATTATTCAAAAGGATTAGACCATGGAATCTCATTCTTGTGAAGACTTTAGTAAGATTCAACATACAATATATTTTTTAAGTACATCCCTTTCTCTACAAATATCATTCTGCCTGACAGATGAGTAAAATGTGTGTGTGTGTGTGTGTGTGTGTGTGTGTGTGTGTGTATGTGACATTTTGTTGATCCATTCATCCATGAAGCACATCTGGGTTTATTTCCATAGCTTATTTCTGTTGAATAGTGCATCAGTGAACATGGTTGTGTAAGTAGCCTTGCTGTATCCTGATTTGTAGTCTTTGGGGTAGTATTCCTGGATCATGGAGACATCCTATGTTTAGGTTTTTGAGGAATCTCCAAATGTTCCACAATAGTTGAACAAGTGTATATACCAGCAGTAGGTTATGGTTAGTTATCTCTCACACCTGTGCCAGGACATGTTGGTAATATCTTCGGTGATGGCCACTCTAACTGGAATGAGATGGATTCTCAATGTTGGTTGAATTTGGATTCTTTTATGGCCAGGGATATTGGGCATTTCTTCATGTGTCGATTGGCCATTTTTATTTCTTCCTTTGAGATGTCTCTTTACCTCATAGGCCCATGTATTCATTGAGTATTGATTCTGACAAGGTTTTGTTTCTTGAGTTCTCTGTATTATTCTGGATATTAAGCCATTGTCCAGCATTGACCTGGCAAATGTTGTCCATTCTGTAGGCTGTCTCATGAGGTTACTAGCGGCCTCCTTTTCTGTGCAGGGGAATTTTAGGGGATGGAGGAAGAGGGCAGAGGGACAGCCAGGCACTAACTGAGCTCTCTCCAAGCAAAAGTCCACAACTAGAGAACCACATCCAGGGAGCCAAACCAGTGCAGAGATGCAGGGCAGAGAGGAAGCCTGCTTAAGAAGACGGATTTGAGCCCAGGGCGCTCCAGAGGCGGTGACAGCAGTAATGCAGCCAGAGCAGGAGGCAAAACCAAGATATGAGCAATGGGAGAGAGGGATGGAGGGAAGGGGAGAGGGAGGGAGGGAGGGAAGGAGAGAGGGGAGAGAGTACTCACTTTCCATTCACCTCCAGTGCATGTGGAAACCTGGCTGCAAGCAAACAGACAGACACAAGTCGCAGATGGACCAAAAACCCAAGGGAAATCGTGAGTTCACTGGGTTAGACCCCCTCAGTCTCCCTCCCAGAGCAGCCTTTGGAAGGCAGCCCTTCCCCACCTCTGGAGATGGAGATGGCGCCCACCAACCCTGCCAGAGCAGCCAGCAGGAAACCTGAGGCTGAGTCAGCAGCGCCCATTTTCAACCCAGTAAAGAAATCTGAGGAGGAAAAGCTGTGCCCAAGGCAGGATGGGCTCCCCCAGGGCAGGATGGGCTCCCCCTGGGCAGGATGGGCTCCCCCTGGGCAGGATGAACTCCCCCAGGTCAGTACGGGCTCCACCAGGGCAGGATGGCCTCCCCCAGGACAGGACGGGCTCCCCCAGGGCAGGAGTGCTCCCCCAGGGCAGGAGGGTCTCCCCCAGGGCAGGATGGGCTCCCCCAGAGCAGGATGGGCTCCCCCAGGGCAGGATGGGCTCCCCCAATGCAGGAGTTCTCCCTTCCTGAGGTAAGGGCAGATAGAAGCAGCCCTGCCCCTCTGCAGAAGCTACTGGTTCCAGACAGGCCTCAGCCCCCCTGCCCTCCACACACACCCCACATCCCAGCTCCACTAGGCCACAGGAAGGCTGACACCCCAAGACAGCCCTACAGGCTCCAGCAAGAGGCTGCTTAGTGCACACAGGGGAACCTGTCCAAGCTCTCCCAAATCAATGGAAAGAGTCTCTTTTCTAATGATAGGTTTTTAATGTCTGCTTGTTTCATTACTTTTATTTTCTCATTTTCCTTACTTTTATTAACTTCACTTTTTTCTACTTCATCACTAGATACACAGCCAACCGTGTTTGCTCAGCCTCCTCCTTCACTGTGTACCTTCCTTCCTAACTCCGACTCGGTTGCTCTGGTGAAGCCCAGCCTGGCCACATCGAGCTTCTGCTGCTCACAGAGTCTCAGGAACTTTTCAGCTCAGGCTGGCCTGGAACCGCGGTCCTCCCGAATTCACGCCCACTGTGAGGATGATGAACCACTGGAGCAGCCCAGACGGTGGGTGATAAGGAGTCTGCTGTGTCCGCCTGGGTTGGCATCAACTTTAATCAGGCAGATCTCAGACGCCTATGGAGCTACCAGAATTTCTTCCTCAGTGAACAGGAAAGCTTACGTTATTAGAAAATTATATGGAATAAAGTCAGTTTAAAATACTGTAAAATCCAGACCATCCTTCCCCAAAATATGCTCTATTGAGTTATCAAATTCCTGTCTACAAATTTTGTAACACATTCATATTTTATAAACCTGGAATTAGAGTAAGCAACCTTTGATTTCCACCCAAAAATACTTCAAAGACCAGATTGAAGGCATTTGTTTATGAGATGAAAAATAATTCTATAGTTGGGTTTTTTTTTTTGCATAAAGTTTGTGATCTATTTCCTTAACAAGATACACTTATACTTTGGTTAGAGTGATGGCAATATTTAAAATACAACATGAAAATGCATGCTGTAATTTTTTGATAGCAATAAAAATTTTAATTCTGGTTGTAATTCTGGTTGTTTAAATTTTTTCTTCTAAAATTTTTTGGGCTGCTTGGGTTGCTTGATCCTGGAGGATCACAGTTCAAAGTTGGTCCAGGAAGGAAAGTCTCCAATTAACTACCAGAAAACTAGAAGTGGCGCCATGGGTCAAGGTGCTAGAGCCCTGGCAAAAGAGCTCAAGGACAGCTTCCAGGCCTGGAATGTAAGCCCTGACCCAGGAGAGGAAAGGAGGGAGGGAGGGAGGGAGGGAGAGAGAAAGAGAGAGAGAGAAAGAGAGAGAGAGAGAGGGAGAGCTGTATACATGATCACTCCAAAAGTGATACAAATTAAAATCAAAGTAACATTGTTGGTTTAATTTCATCAATACAGCATTGAAAACATGTAGAAAAATATAATTTGAATTATATACTTAGGCAAGAAAATAGATGATCCCTATGACCAAACGTTTTATCTTGTTTCAAGGACACCAAGTTTACATTAGTGACATAAAAAAATATATACTGTACACACTTGCCAAATTAAATCCACTTATCATGAATATGAATGAGATAAATTGAGCTTTGAGCCAAGGACTCCTGTCTACCAGGCTGGCCCGGAAGCTGTTGCACGGCGTGGACTGCCTTGGAACTTGAAGGGTCCCCAGGGACATGTGCCAAGTGCTGACAGGTGTGAGCCATCGCTCTCCACCCAACTTATGATGACGTGATCAGAGAAGAAAAGTACAATCCATTAATTTGACACACTTCATTTTCATAGTGATTCACAATGTTTAATAGCAAACAAAACCAATAGATATCAAGCTGTGACTTGGACTACTACTGTGGGTTCTCTACAAAACCCAGCTCAGAATGGGTTCCTTTGCGTTGCCAGTCATGAGCCTTGAACTCAGGGCCACAGGAGGGTTTCCCCAGCAATGGTGCACCCAGGCATGAGCAAGCAGCGGGGTGGGTGGGGAGGATGACACTTGTCAACTGCCCTGGCACTCACGTGTCTTTGGTGGGGGGGGGGGGGTGAGTGGAAACCCAGGAGAACCGCACACCCCAGAGACAGAGAGGAGAGGGCCCAGCCCCAGCAGAGGGGAGGGGGAGGGAGGCGCCTTCCTCTCTGCATGGGTTGGGTCACCATAGCCTGTCCCATATCAGTGATAGAGACTCTGATGGACGTTCTGTTTCCTGGGCTGCACTGGAAACACACTCTCCTCAGCTACAGACAGAATCAGCTGGAAGGAGGAGCACACACCACGGCTCTTAGTTGAGAATGAATTCCAAGCCAACTTTACCCCGACTCAGGCTTTGAAACAGGATCTCAGTGTCAGACTCCCTAGTGACAGGACTGCAGGCAGGAGCTATCAGAGCCTGCTTAGATGGGTCATTTGAAGCTAAGCAAACGGTGATAAGATAACACTATTTACTTATTACATCATGAGTTCTGTATCTGTCTAAATAGGACACTCCTTCATGATCCCACTAAGTAATGCTTCGTTAAAAATATTAAGAATTCGAGGCTGAGGATATGGCCTAGTGGCAAGAGTGCCTGCCTCATATACATGAGGCCCTGGGTTTGAATCCCCAGCACCACATATACAGAAAATGGCCAGAAGGGGCACTGTGGCTCAAGTGGCAGAGTGCTAGCCTTGAGCAAGAAGAAGCCAGGGACAGTGCTCAGGCCCTGAGTCCAGTCCCCTACTGGCCAGAGGACATGCATGAGAGGGAAAGGGGACCACACCAGGGGCAAATAGACCCCGGACCCACACGGAAGGAGGTATAGAGCTAGCCGGCATGTATGTTCCTATAAGACAAGGATAAGCAAACTCTGTTGTTGAAGTTACATTTAAAGTTCTAGGGGAATTTCCTTTGGCGGAGGCCACGTGGCTACTGTTTATGTTTCTGGTACCCTGGGTACTGTATATATGCCTACCTGATCTAGGGAAGGGAAAGAAAAACAGGGTATGGCATATCACAAGAAATGTACATACTGCCATATTATGTAAACTACTGTACCCCTTTGGCACAACACCGTGTCAAAAACTTTTTTAATTAATAAAAAAAGAAATGTGCAAACTGCACTATTATGTAACTGTTCCCCTTTTGCATGACAAAATTTAATTAATAAATAAAATTTTAAAAAAGAAAAAAAAGTAATAATAATAAAGGAAGAAGGGAGGAAGGAGAGGGACATGACCCAACTGATAGAGTGCTTGCCTAGTGAAGCAGAGACTTAAATCCAAACCTCAGTACTGAAAAAACTGGTAATAAATGAAACAGTTCTTTGTTGTCTGATTGTTCTTTGAAACTGAAGAATCCCTGAGCTAGTGTCGGTGGTTCCTGTGTGGGTTGTGAACAGTGGCTCCAACTCAGCTTCTCTCTTCTTTTTGTAGACATCACAATGTCACCTATACATGAACTTCCACTTGACGTGGGGATTCAGTAGGCGTTCTTCATATCTCAGTTAAAACTTTGCTATGGCCAAGCTCTGGGGACTAACATCTGTCAATGTAGCTACCTACTGAGAAGGCTGAGAGCGGAGAGTTGTGGTTCAGGGCCAGCTGGGGCAGGGAAAAGTTCATGGGATTCGTATGCCCAAGTAACCACCAAAAATGGAGGGTGAACTCCAGCTTAAGTGGTACAGCACCAGCCTTGTGCAAAGTAACTCAGGGACACCCCCCATGCCCGGAGATCTTGCCTTGAAAATACTTATTTTAATAAATACGTTAATGCATTTGTCAACTCGTGCTTCTGAATTTTGTCTACTAAGTAAAATTCTTGTTCATTTATGTAACAGCTCTTTGGCCCTCATACACAAGCAGAAGTTGTGAAGCATGATCTTATTATTGATGAAAATATAAAGAATTCACCTTACAACAAAGATCATATACAAATAGCTAACAGACTTGATCCACATTGGCTATACTCAAATGTTCTTTATGGCAGCAATACTCTTTCAGAGAAATTATGAAATATTTGTTCTTTACATCCCTCTCCAGTAGAATGTTCTGTGCTAAGAAGGATGTTGTGTGCTTCAAAATAGGACCTATGATCCACACATAGTGATTGAGAATCTACTTTTATATTTCACAGAAGATTAAAAGTTAGTTAACATGGGTAGTTCCTGGCTGTCATGTAGAAAAGCACATTCAAGAGTTGTGAATGGCCAATCAGTTGATACATAATTACTAGGAAGTTGTGTTTCAACTATGCAGAAACAACTTATCTATTTTCACTGTGATAGCAAATAGCTAGAATTTTTATTAGGGTTTAGAAATAATTATAACTATTATGAATTTTTGACAGAAATCACAGAGCCACTGGGCACTAATATCCAATGTATTGATGCTGCATAGTGGATTGATATGGAGAGTTTCTGCTCTGTCCGTGGCTGACATTTCAAATGCTCAAAAATGATCATTGATTTTGAAATCCAAACCTATAGTTATTCTGAGAAACGCCATGTTCTTTTTTCAAAATTCGATCATTCCTCTATAAATCACCCCTCTATAATATTAAGGAACGCACAACATTAAAGCTTCAAAAATGCTTGAAGTGTTGTTTGTGGCAGCAATTTCCAGAATTCCTTTCTACTCAGAAGCCAGAAATGGAAAGGTTCTTGACTCAAACCCAGAGAAGGAAATTTAGTGAAACACTATCTCAATCAACAAGCTTGATATCACTGTAATACAAACACATGCCTCCCCACGCCAGTGTAAGAAAGAGATTCACATTGTAAGGACAGCTCTCAGAAAAACGTCAGAGTTCTACTTACAAATAATGCAAACAAAAAAGCAGTGAATGCCTGAAGTAAGAGAAAACCAAACGAGCATGTAAAGGCCAGATTCCCATCCCATGACTGCAAAAAAATGTATATATATATATATATATATATATATATATATATATATATATATAATGGAAATTTGAGTTAAATAAAAACTGCAATTCCTTGACTTCTTTCAGAACACCTCTTCACTGTGTCTAATGAACTGCAACTCCTAAGATCACAGCTGTTTTTTTTTTAATCCCATGGTAAGAAAGATGCTCTATCTTGATGGTCCAGCTTACTTCTACTTGCTAATACCCCTGTAGAAACCTTCTGGAGTGCTGTGAAATAAATGATATTTGTGCTCAGGCTGCTTTGCAGACCTATGCTTCTTTAAGTGTCATCTGATTTGCAAATCTTTTCTGTATGATCCTAGAAAAGAGAAAATTCACCCCCATACATTTCTTATAACTTTCCTCTAGAGGAATTTAAATAGAAATTATAATAATGTTACTTTTTTCACGTAAAGGACAAAAATCACTGATGGGATCAGAAGCAAGACTTAACAGATATTAAAGCTACATAGAATACAAAGCATATAACATTTTAACAGTACTATAATAGATATTATCTATAAACTCAAGAACATATTAGTTTCAATATTTTGGATGATCTTAGGATTTCAAGTCAGGGGTTTGTGTTTCTCTTTTTATTTTGGTTGTAGAATTGACACACAGTGGGCTACAGTTACATGAAGGAAATGAACAAGGAATGTAACTCTTTTGGAACCAGGTCTCCCCTTCCCTCAATTTCTTCGGGTTTTTCCCTCCCATTCCCACCACACAGTGTCTAGTGAGTGTCTCTGTTGTATTTGTTCAACCTTGTCCCCCCTTTTCTGTGCTCTCCATTACCCTCCAAATAGAAACTAACAAACGAGATTACAGGAAAAGGAAACAAACACAGCAACAATGGCAGCTAAAGATGTCTCCTGTTTCCTTTTCTTGGAGTTTATTTCATGGAATATTATTGAGCCTTGGCCAAACGCTCCTAGGCTATGCTCTTTTGGCCTCACTGTGTGAGTGTCTGTAGTCTTATATAAATTATCAAGTCCCAATATGTGGGCATATATATACATATATATAAACACATATACATGTACACACACAATTATACACACACATACATTAATCATTCAGTGCGCCAGCTCTTGACCACTTAAGCCAATCCACTAGCAACCTGAAGATTTTTTTCTCATGAGAGCACCATTAGGAAATGCTTATATAACTGATTTAATTTAGATCCATATTGACAATGATAAAAAAAAAACATGGGAATATTGAATGACTTACAAAGACTGTCATTTCATGACGAATTTTTTTTCTCTGTTGGTTTTGATTTTGTTAGATTATCATCCTGTTGTGCTTCTTTCTGCTTGATTCTTTTCTTCCGTTTTCATTTGGTGTCTCAGTATTTAGCTGTGGTTCGTCTCACACCGATAACCTTTATTCCTCAGCTTCCCAAGTGCTGTGTTTGCAGGCATGTGCATATGCACAATGTGCATCTTTATTTGTTCTTGTTATTTGTGTTAATGCTGGTTTATTATCACAGAGCCTGGGTGCTGTCCCTTAAGTCTTTATCGCTCACAGCTATTGCTGTTCCCCTTCAAAGTTCCACTTTGAGGCCTCC
>NW_025960353.1:0-35635 GCF_023159225.1 Perognathus longimembris pacificus
TGCCCCTCACCATCTCTCCAGTTAAGGATGGCACAGCTTTGTTGGGTGTCTGTGGCATGGCCAATCCCCTGCAAGGATGTAAGAGAAGTAATGTAACAGGCCAGTTGGAAGGGCAATGTCTCTTGGCTATCACAGACACATCTGCTCCTGTATCTAACAGACCTCGGAAGGGCTTTTCTTGTATATAAATTGTAAGCTCGGGCCTTTCCCAGTTTATGTTTTGAACCCAAAATATGTCTGAGGACCCAAAACTCCTTTCTCACCTTTTAATAGATCAAATAAGGGTTTTAATTCAGCTGTGGACAATTTAAGATAAGGGTGAAGCCAATTAATATCTCCCAGAAATTTATGAAAATCATGTAAAGTACGCAAATGAGATGTCTTATCCTGTAATTTCTGACTAGCAAAATAATAAGGACCCAAAATATGACCAAGAGGGATTTTTATTTTTCTCTGCCTGGGCTGGCTTTGAACTATCCAAAGAGTTATAGCCATAAAAGCCCTTTTTATTTCCAATTAAACCTATAGGAGAACAAAAGGAGTAGAGTTTACCTGTAAGTTGCTAAGAATTGACCACCAAGTAGTTGCCAGAGTTTTGCAGTAAACACTTAAAGAAGGGCAGACTGAATGGGGTCCAAGTGTCATTAAATCTAGTCATATTATTTAACCTTACCTTACTGGCACGTGAAAGAGAAAACAAATGAATAACAATAAGTCTCAGCTTCAGTGGATCTGAAGTGGCTGTGTCTTTCCATCCCAAATTAGCAGGCCAGCAGGAGAGATGTTTTGCATCTGGATAATTCTGTAGTAGAGTTCCCTGGATAGGCTGTCACATTTCCTGCTTGTTGCCTGTAAATTTCTACACAGACTGGTTAAGGGCATTTTTAAACAGATTTTAGAAGGCTTGGCCTTTAACCATCTTTCTAGTCACAAAATCCACACAGATTGAAGGCTAACCAAGTCTGCTCTCTGTAGCAGTTTCTGAATCACAAACAACTCCCAGTTTGGAGCCGACTGTGGAGGCAGCTTTCTGTAGCCATAGACTGCCACGGTCCCACTCAGCTAGCACACATGTCAACCTGTATCCTATAAAGCAAAATGTTAATTTTGGGTCCAGAAATTTAGGTAATAGTCACACCTGTGCAGTTATTTCGAAATGACTCTGGTCCCTTGATCTTAAAGAGTTTGAGAGCACCGCGAAAAAAGAGAATAAAAAATGGAGAAGCAAAATCTTAAGTCTATACCAAAGAATTGTCAGGATTAGGTGTACACTTGACTCTTAGCATAGATAGACATAAAGAATAACACACTGGTTGTACATCATTGCACTTATATCACGTGCTGTAATATTAAAACCTTTTGGAGTTTTTCTTAGACACATTTGTTTGCTCCCAAACATATCAGTTTAGGCTTAAAACCTGTTCTTTGTTTTGTTTTTAAGTTTTTACCAACACATAGACATAGACATAGACATAGACATACATACACATACAGACAATGTGCACACGTTTTGGGGCGCGCTTAGAATTGTTCTTTAATTGGCCATGTAAGTTCTTTTGGAATTCCAGTGGCAAATGATATTATTTTGCCTATATTCTAGAACCACGTGGTTAGATAGTAAACAAAAAAAAATCTTTTCAGCAAACCAAAATTTTCAGATCATCGAGAAGCCAAATTTTGAGAAACCAGTTTAGCTCACAAAGGGAGCATAAGGGAGACAGAGTATGAACACAGACAGTAAGACACCTTCATCTTCCAGCATTTGAATTGTAAGGCACCTTTGAAATGCAAGGCCACAGGACTCTGCCCAGCCTCCAGGAATTTGGCATGCTTGTTACCTGGGGGATGGGCAGGCTTTCACTCCAACCAATCCTATTGTCTACCATGTGCTCAATGCTAGAGAAAGTTTATGATTTAGCCAAACAAGCAGAATTTAACTGAATCTCCAAAACTTAAACATCAATAACAAGAATAGAAAACCTTTCTTTGAGTCTTTTTAAAGCAGATGTTAAACAAATATCCATACCCGTCCTATGTCACAGGCAGGCAGGCAGAGTTTAGAGAGGGGCAGAAAAAGAGACAGAGAGAACTTCATCTGCCTGAGCGCTCATAGAAGTTAGGTAAGTCCTGCAAAATATTCCAAAAATATATGATTGGGCTCAAACTTGAGCAGCTTTCCTGAAACAATTTAGACTTGAGCAACCAGCTGAGCTGAACTAGAGATCAGTTGTCTCCAAACACCCACAATTGCTGATCTCCTTGACCTAGCCCAGTGGATTTATGGAAAATGTAAGCTCCAGGCTAATGGTCACTCCACCCTGGTTGGGGTTTCAAATCTGTCCTGGTGGATGGAAATAGAGCGCTCGGGTCAGGAGAAGTTACCTCGGTGGTGTTAGCATTTCCCTAGCCTCAGGTCCCTTCCCCCTGCTAGCAGCCTGCACCTAGGAGAGCTGTAAGTCTGCCAGGACACCCTTTAAAGGAGTTTGTTGTTCTGGATGAAGCTGTGATAATAGAGCTATAACTGATTTTAACATAGTCTCAACATAGGTCAATCTATCTTTAATAGGCTTATTGAATAATTTCTCCTCAGAGTCTGAGCCATCTGAGTCTTCCTTAATGTCTAGCTCAGTGGGTTCAGGTCTTGTTAATTTTCTCAGCTCTTCCCAGGCAGCAGCATACGCTCCCGGGGCTGGGCAACACTCATCAGGTCCCTGTTCAGTTTTTCCAACGACTGATCGAATTTAATCTATTCATGGCTAAGATCTAAGCAATCTCAGACCAGATACCAAAGAATAATAGCATCCACTGAGGTTTCCTCAGGGCCAGTTGCATCATAATGTTCCCCCCCTTTTTTTTTTTTTCTAGCAAGTTTCTAAGTTATTGGTTCCTTCCGCCAGGAACTGGGGGCATGCTTTCTCAATAAAATAAAAGAAATGTTCTAAGTTACATTGGCCAACTTTCACTGCCCGGGCATTAAGCATGCCTTTGGGGGCCTGCATGTATAGCATGCGGCTATTACCTTGTCCCATAATTTATTACTCCCGACGATACACTCTCCTCCCGCTCTCCTTCCCAAGCATTCGGACGTCCTTACCTGAGCGGGGGTCACCTGCCGTCGATCCCAGGTCTTCAAGTCCCTGTTCCAGGCGCCAAACCTGCCGGGCCATCCGGCAGGGGAGCAGGAATCCTGACTGAGGGGTGGCAGGGATACGGAAAAGGAAAAATAAGGCAAGAGAAAAAAGACAAGAGACAAAGATGGGGTACGGGAGGTCTGCATCTCGAGATTGAGACTCAAGACTGCAGCAAACAGTTTATTCTTAACTTCCAGCTTATATGCAGTTTTGGAACCAGGGAATAGCATAGGGTTGTTAAAATTCCAGAACACAAAGAGGCTTTGAAGTTTACAACATTTGATTACAGTAAACTCAAGGTAACAAAGCAATTCCGGACAGTGGCTGTGAACAAATGTCCATGCCTTTAGCATATCCTGGCGGTAACAGCACAGCCAGAGGTGATAATGAACCTAGTGCAAGTTTGGGTCGCGACATCTTGGCATCGGCACAGCCAGAGGTCAGGATGAGCTTAAGCTGCTAGCTCGGCTCCCGACACTTCCTGGTATGGTTACTGTACTGGTAACTCCCCAAAAGAATCTGGACTGTGGTGAGGGAACAGAGAAAAAAGCTCATTTAGGACCTGCACTTACGAAGGGGGTAGCCAGCTGTATATCAGGGAGTAAACCTTCTGAGAATAAAAACAGCTGGAGCTTGTTAAGGTAATTACACAGGGGAAAGGATAATGTACTGGGAACTCCTCAGAAGAATTATTATTTGTGGTGAGGGAGAGAGATAAAAGCTCATTTAGGAACGACATGAACATGCTGCGTAGGTAGCTGTTTATCAGTAAATATCTCCACTGAGATTAAGAAAAGCCGTAGCTTAATAAACTAAGTACTTCCTGGAATGGTTACTGTACTGGTAACTCCCCAAAAGAATCTGGATTGTGGTGAGGGAACAGAGAAAAAAAGCTCATTTAGGACCTGCACTTACGAAGGGGGTAGGCAGCAGTATATCAGGGAGTAAACTTCTGAGAATAAAAACAGCTGGAGCTTGTTAAGGTAATTACACAGGGGAAAGGATAATGTACTGGGAACTCCTCAGAAGAATCTGATTTGTGGTGAGGGGAGAGAGATAAAAGCTCATTTAGGAACGACATGAACATGCTGCATAGGTAGCTGTTTATCAGTGAATATCTCCACTGAGATGAAGAAAAGCACTAGCTTAATAAATTAAGTACTTCTGGTATGGTTACTGTACTGGTAACTCCCGAAAAGAATCTGGATTGTGGTGAGGAAACAGAGAAAAAAGCTCATTTAGGACCTGCACTTACGAAGGGTGTAGGCAGCTGTATATCAGGGAGTAAACCTTCTGAGAATAAAAACAGCTGGAGCTTGTTAAGGTAATTACACAGGGGAAAGGATAATGTACTGGGAACTCCTCAGAAGAATCTGATTTGTGGTGAGGGGAGAGAGATAAAAGCTCATTTAGGAACGACATGAACATGCTGCGCATGTAGCTGTTTATCAGTAAATATCTCCACTAAGATTAAGAAAAGCAGTAGCTTAATAAATTAAGTACTTCCTGGTATGGTTACTGTACTGGTAACTCCCCAAAAGAATCTGGATTGTGGTGGCGGAACAGAGAAAAAAGCTCATTTAGCACATGCACATACGAAGGGGGTAGGCAGCTGTGTATCAGGGAGTAAACCTTCTGAGAATAAAAACAGCTGGAGGTTGTTAAGGTAATTACACAGGGGAAAGGATAATGTACTGGGAACTCCTCAGAAGAATCTGATTTGTGGTGAGGGGAGAGAGATAAAAGCTCATTTAGGAACGACATGAACATGCTGCGTAGGTAGCTGTTTATCAGTAAATATCTCCACTGAGATTAAGAAAAGCAGTAGCTTAATAAATTAAGTACTTCCTGGTATGGTTACTGTACTGGTAACTCCCCAACAAAATCTGGATTGTGGTGAGGGAACAGAGAAAAAAGCTCATTTAGGACCTGCACTTACGAAGGGGGTAGGCAGCTGTATTTAGGGAGTAAACTTCTGAGAATAAAAAACAGCTGGAGCTTGATAAGGTAATTGCACAGGGGAAAGGATAATGTACTGGCAACTCCTCAGAAGAATCTGATTTGTGGTGAGGTGAGAGAGATAAAAGCTCATTTAGGAACGACATGAACATTGCTGCGTATGTAGCTGTTTATCAGTAAATATCTCCACTGAGATTAAGAAAAGCGGTAGCTTAATAAATTAAGTACTTCCTGGTATGGTTACTGTACTGGTAACTCCACAAAAGAATCTGGATTGTGTTGAGGGAACAGAGAAAAAGGCTCATTTAGGACCTGCACTTACGAAGGGGGTAGTCAGCTGTATATCAGGGAGTAAACCTTCTGAGAATAAAAACAGCTGAAGCTTGTTAAGGTAATTACACAGGGGAAAGGATAATGTACTGGGAACTCCTCAGAAGAATCTGATTTTTGGTGAGGGGAGAGAGATAAAAGCTCATTTAGGAACAACATGAACATGCTGGGTAGGTAGCTGTTTATCAGTAAATATCTCCACTGAGATGAAGAAAAGCAGTAGCTTAATAAATTAACTACTTCCTGGTATGGTTACTGTACTGATAACTCCACAAAAGAATCTGGATTGTGGTGAGGGGAACAGAGAAAAAAGCTCATTTAGGACCTGCACTTACGAAGGGGGTAGGCAGCTGTATATCAGGGAGTAAACCTTCTGAGAATAAAAACAGCTGGAGCTTGTTAAGGTAATTACACAGGGGAAAGGATAATGTACTGGCAACTCCTCAGAAGAATCTGATTTGTGGTGAGGGGAGAGAGATAAAAGCTCATTTAGGAACGACATGAACATGCTGCGTAGGTAGCTGTTTATCAGTAAATATCTCCACTGAAATTAAGAAAAGCAGTAGCTCAATAAATTAAGTACTTCCTGGTATGGTTACTGTACTGGTAACTCCCCAACAGAATCTGGATTGTGGTGAGGGAACAGAGAAAAAAGCTCATTTAGGACCTGCACTTACGAAGGGGATAGGCCGCAGTATATCAGGGAGTAAACCTTCTGAGAACAAAAACAGCTGGAGCTTGTTAATGTAATTATACAGGGGAAAGGATAATGTACTGGGAACTCCTCAGAAGAATCTGATTTGTGGTGAGGTGAGAGAGATAAAAGCTCATTTAGGAACGACATGAACATGCTGCATACGTAGCTGTTTATCAGTAAATATCTCCACTGAGATTAAGAAAAGCAGTAGCTTAATGAATTAAGTACTTCCTGTATGGTTACTGTACTGGTAACTCCCCAAAAGAATCTGGATTGTGGTTAGGGAACAGAGAAAAAATCTCATTTAGGACCTGCACTTACGAAGGGGTAGGCAGCTGTATATCAGGGAGTAAACCTTCTGAGAGTAAAAACAGCTGGAGCTTGTTAAGGTAATTACACAGGGGAAAGGATAATGAACTGGGAACTCCTCAGAAGAATCTGATTTGTGGTGAGGAGAGAGAGATAAGAGCTCATTTAGGAACGACTTGAACATGCTGCGTAGGTAGCTGTTTATCAGTAAATATCTCCACTGAGATTAAGAAAAGCCGTAGCTTAATAAACTAAGTACTTCCTGGAATGGTTACTGTACTGGTAACTCCCCAAAAGAATCTGGATTGTGGTGAGGGAACAGAGAAAAAAGCTCATTTAGGACCTGCACTTACGAAGGGGGTAGGCAGCAGTATATCAGGGAGTAACCTTCTGAGAATAAAAACAGCTGGAGCTTGTTAAGGTAATTACACAGGGGAAAGGATAATGTACTGGGAACTCCTCAGAAGAATCTGATTTGTGGTGAGGGGAGAGAGATAAAAGCTCATTTAGGAACGACATGAACATGCTGCATAGGTAGCTGTTATCAGTGAATATCTCCACTGAGATGAAGAAAAGCACTAGCTTAATAAATTAAGTACTTCCTGGTATGGTTACTGTACTGGTAACTCCCGAAAAGAATCTGGATTGTGGTGAGGAAACAGAGAAAAAAGCTCATTTAGGACCTGCACTTACGAAGGGTGTAGGCAGCTGTATATCAGGGAGTAAACCTTCTGAGAATAAAAACAGCTGGAGCTTGTTAAGGTAATTACACAGGGGAAAGGATAATGTACTGGGAACTCCTCAGAAGAATCTGATTTGTGGTGAGGGGAGAGAGATAAAAGCTCATTTAGGAACGACATGAACATGCTGCGCATGTAGCTGTTTATCAGTAAATATCTCCACTAAGATTAAGAAAAGCAGTAGCTTAATAAATTAAGTACTTCCTGGTATGGTTACTGTACTGGTAACTCCCCAAAAGAATCTGGATTGTGGTGGCGGAACAGAGAAAAAAGCTCATTTAGCACATGCACTTACGAAGGGGGTAGGCAGCTGTGTATCAGGGAGTAAACCTTCTGAGAATAAAAACAGCTGGAGGTTGTTAAGGTAATTACACAGGGGAAAGGATAATGTACTGGGAACTCCTCAGAAGAATCTGATTTGTGGTGAGGGGAGAGAGATAAAAGCTCATTTAGGAACGACATGAACATGCTGCGTAGGTAGCTGTTTATCAGTAAATATCTCCACTGAGATTAAGAAAAGCAGTAGCTTAATAAATTAAGTACTTCCTGGTATGGTTACTGTACTGGTAACTCCCCAACAAAATCTGGATTGTGGTGAGGGAACAGAGAAAAAAGCTCATTTAGGACCTGCACTTACGAAGGGGGTAGGCAGCTGTATATCAGGGAGTAAACCTTCTGAGAATAAAAACAGCTGGAGCTTGATAAGGTAATTGCACAGGGGAAAGGATAATGTACTGGCAACTCCTCAGAAGAATCTGATTTGTGGTGAGGTGAGAGAGATAAAAGCTCATTTAGGAACGACATGAACATGCTGCGTATGTAGCTGTTTATCAGTAAATATCTCCACTGAGATTAAGAAAAGCGGTAGCTTAATAAATTAAGTACTTCCTGGTATGGTTACTGTACTGGTAACTCCACAAAAGAATCTGGATTGTGTTGAGGGAACAGAGAAAAAGGCTCATTTAGGACCTGCACTTACGAAGGGGGTAGTCAGCTGTATATCAGGGAGTAAACCTTCTGAGAATAAAAACAGCTGAAGCTTGTTAAGGTAATTACACAGGGGAAAGGATAATGTACTGGGAACTCCTCAGAAGAATCTGATTTTTGGTGAGGGGAGAGAGATAAAAGCTCATTTAGGAACAACATGAACATGCTGGGTAGGTAGCTGTTTATCAGTAAATATCTCCACTGAGATGAAGAAAAGCAGTAGCTTAATAAATTAACTACTTCCTGGTATGGTTACTGTACTGATAACTCCACAAAAGAATCTGGATTGTGGTGAGGGAACAGAGAAAAAAGCTCATTTAGGACCTGCACTTACGAAGGGGGTAGGCAGCTGTATATCAGGGAGTAAACCTTCTGAGAATAAAAACAGCTGGAGCTTGTTAAGGTAATTACACAGGGGAAAGGATAATGTACTGGCAACTCCTCAGAAGAATCTGATTTGTGGTGAGGGGAGAGAGATAAAAGCTCATTTAGGAACGACATGAACATGCTGCGTAGGTAGCTGTTTATCAGTAAATATCTCCACTGAAATTAAGAAAAGCAGTAGCTCAATAAATTAAGTACTTCCTGGTATGGTTACTGTACTGGTAACTCCCCAACAGAATCTGGATTGTGGTGAGGGAACAGAGAAAAAAGCTCATTTAGGACCTGCACTTACGAAGGGGATAGGCCGCAGTATATCAGGGAGTAAACCTTCTGAGAACAAAAACAGCTGGAGCTTGTTAATGTAATTATACAGGGGAAAGGATAATGTACTGGGAACTCCTCAGAAGAATCTGATTTGTGGTGAGGTGAGAGAGATAAAAGCTCATTTAGGAACGACATGAACATGCTGCATACGTAGCTGTTTATCAGTAAATATCTCCACTGAGATTAAGAAAAGCAGTAGCTTAATGAATTAAGTACTTCCTGGTATGGTTACTGTACTGGTAACTCCCCAAAAGAATCTGGATTGTGGTTAGGGAACAGAGAAAAAAGCTCATTTAGGACCTGCACTTACGAAGGGGGTAGGCAGCTGTATATCAGGGAGTAAACCTTCTGAGAGTAAAAACAGCTGGAGCTTGTTAAGGTAATTACACAGGGGAAAGGATAATGAACTGGGAACTCCTCAGAAGAATCTGATTTGTGGTGAGGAGAGAGAGATAAGAGCTCATTTAGGAACGACTTGAACATGCTGCGTAGGTAGCTGTTTATCAGTAAATATCTCCACTGAGATTAAGAAAAGCAGTAGCTTAATAAATTAAGTACTTCCTCATATGGTTACTGTACTGGTAACTCCCAAAAAGAATCTGGTTTGTGGTGAGGGAACAGAGAAAAAAGCTCATTTAGGACCTGCACTTACGAAGGGGGTAGGCAGCAGTATATCAGGGAGTAAACCTTCTGAGAATAAAAACAGCTGGAGCTTGTTAAGGTAATTACACAGGGGAAAGGATAATGTACTGGGAACTCCTCAGAAGAATCTGATTTGTGGTGAGGGGAGAGAGATAAAAGCTCATTTAGGAACGACATGAACATGCTGCATACGTAGCTGTTCATCAGTAAATATCTCCACTGAGATTAAGAAAAGCAGTAGCTTAATGAATTAAGTACTTCCTCGTATAGTTACTGCACTGGTAACTCCCCAAAAGAATCTGGATTGTGGTGAGGGAACAGAGAAAAAAGCTCATTTAGGACCTGCACTTACAAAGGGGGTAGGCAGCTGTATATCAGGGAGTAAACTTTCTGAGAATAAAAACAGCTGGAGCTTGTTAAGGTAATTACACAGGGGAAAGGATAATGTACTGGGAACTCCTCAAAGAATCTGATTTGTGGTGAGGGGAGAGAGATAAAAGCTCATTTAGGAACGACATGAACATGCTGCGTAGGTAGCTGTTTATCAGTAAATATCTCCACTGAGATTAAGAAAAGCAGTAGCTTAATAAATTAAGTACTTCCTGGTATGGTTACAGTACTGGTAACTCCCCAAAAGAATCTGGATTGCGGTGAGGGAACAGAGAAAAAAGCTCATTTAGGCCCTGCACTTACGAAGGGGGTAGGCAGCTGTATATCAGGGAGTAAAACTTCTGAGAATAAAAACAGCTGGAGCTTGTTAAGGTAATTACACAGGGGAAAGGATAATGTACTGGGAATTCCTCAGAAGAATCTGATTTGTGGTGAGGGGAGAGAGATAAAAGCTCATTTAGGAACGACATGAACATGCTGCGTAGGTAGCTGTTTATCAGTAAATATCTCCACTGAGATTAAGAAAAGCAGTAGCTTAATAAATTAAGTACTTCCTGGTATGGTTACTGTACTGGTAACTCCCCAAAAGAATCTGGATTGTGGTGAGGGAACAGAGAAAAAAGCTCATTTAGGAACTTCACTTACGAAGGGGGTAGGCAGCTGTATATGAGGGAGAAAACCTTCTGAGAATAAAAACAGCTGGAGCTTGTTAAGGTAATTACACAGGGGAAAGGATAATGTACTGGGAACTCCTCAGAAGAATCTGATTTGTGGTGAGGGGAGAGAGATAAAAGTCATTTAGGAACGACATGAACATGCTGTGTACGTAGCTGTTTATCAGTAAATATCTCCACTGAGAGTAAGAAAAGCAGTAGCTTAATAAATTAAGTACTTCCTGGTATGGTTACTGTACTGGTAACTCCCCAAAAGAATCTGGATTGTGGTGAGGGAACAGAGAAAAAAGCTCATTTAGGACCTGCACTTACGAAGGGGGTAGGCAGCTGTATATCAGGGAGTAAACCTTCTGAGAATAAAAACAGCTGGAGCTTGTTAAGGTAATTACACAGGGGAAAGCCTAATGTACTGGGAACTCCTCAGAAGAATCTGATTTGTGGTGAGGGGAGAGAGATAAAAGCTCATTTAGGAACGACATGAACATGCTGCGTACGTACCGGTTTTTCAGTAAATATCTCCACTGAGATTAAGAAAAGCAGTAGCTTAATAAATTAAGTACTTCCTGGTATGGTTACTGTACTGGTAACTCCCCAAAAGAATCTGGATTGTGGTGAGGGAACAGAGAAAAAAGCTCATTTAGGACCTGCACTTACGAAGGGGGTAGGCCGCAGTATATCAGGGAGTAAACCTTCTGAGAATAAAAACAGCTGGAGCTTGTTAAGGTAATTACACAGGGGAAAGGACAATGTACTGGGAACTCCTCAGAAGAATCTGATTTGTGGTGAGGGGAGAGTGAAAGAAGCTCATTTAGGAACGACATGAACATGCTGCGTAGGTAGCTGTTTATCAGTAAATATCTCCACTGAGATTAAGAAAAGCAGTAGCTTAATGAATTAAGTACTTCCTGGTAAGGTTACTGTACTGGTAACTCCCCAAAAGATTCTGGATTGTGGTGAGGGAACAGAGAAAAATTCTCATTTAGGACCTGCACTTACGAAGGGGGTAGGCAGCTGTATATCAGGGAGTAAACCTTCTGAGAATAAAAACAGCTGGAGCTTGTTAAGGTAATTACACAGGGGAAGGGATAATGTACTGGGAACTCCTCAGAAGAATCTGATTTGTGATGAGGGGAGAGAGATAAAAGCTCATTTCGGAACGACATGAACATGCTGCCTAGGTAGCTGTTTATCAGTAAATATCTCCACTGAGATTAAGAAAATAAGTAGCTTAATAAATTAAGTACTTCCTGGTATGGTTACTGTACTGGTAACTCCCGAAAAGAATCTGGATTGTGGTGAGGGAACAGAGAAAAAAGCTCATTTAGGACCTGCACTTACGAAGGGGGTAGGCAGCTGTATATCAGGGAGTAAACCTTCTGAGGATAAAAACAGCTGGAGCTTGTTGAGGTAATTAAACAGGGGAAAGAATAATGTACTGGGAACTCCTCATCAGAATCTGATTTGTGGTTAGGGGAGAGACATAAAGCTCATTTATGAACGACATGAACATGCTGCATAGGTAGCTGTTTATCAGTAAATATCTCCACTGTGATTAAGAAAAGCAGTAGCTTAATAAATTAAGTACTTCCTGTTATGGTTACTGTACTGGAAACTCCCCAAAAGAATCTGGATTGTGGTGAAGGAACAGAGAAAAAAGCTCATTTAGGACCTGCACTTACGAAGGGGGTAGGCAGCTGTATATCAGGGAGTAAACCTTCTGAGAATAAAAACAGCTGGAGCTTCCTAAGGTAATTACACAGGGGAAAGGATAATGTACTGGGAACTCCTCAGAAGAATCTGATTTGTGGTGAGAGGAGAGAGATAAAAGCTCATTTAGGAACGACATGAACATGCTGCATAGGTGGCTGTTCATCAGTAAATATCCCCAAAAAAATCTGGATTGTGGTGAGGGAATAGAGAAAAAAGCTCATTTAGGACCTACACTTCCGAAGGGGGTAGGCAGCTGTATATCAGGGAATATCCCTTCTGAGAATAAAAACAGCTGGAGCTTGTTAAGTTAATTACACAGGGGAAAGGATAATGTACTGGGAACTCCTCAGAAGAATCTGATTTGTGGTGAGGGGAGAGAGATAAAAGCTCATTTAGGAACGCCATGAAAATGCTGCATAGTTAGCTGTTTATCAGTAAATATCTCCACTGAGATTAAGAAAAGCAGTAGCTTAATAAATTAAGTACTTCCTGGTATGGTTATTGTACTGGTAACTCCCCAAAAGAATCTGGATTGTGGTGAGGGAACAGAGAAATAAGCTCATTTAGGTCTTGCACTTACGAAGGGGGTAGGCAGCTGTATATCAGGGAGTAAACCTTCTGAGAATAAAAACAGCTGGAGCTTTTTAAGGTAATTACACAGCGGAACGGATAATGTACTGGGAACTCCTCAGAGGAATCTGATTTGTGGTGAGGGGAGAGAGATAAAAGCTCATTTAGGAACGACATGAACATGCTGCATAGGTGGCTGTTCATCAGTAAATATCCCCCAAAAAATCTGGATTGTGGTGAGGGAATAGAGAAAAAAGCTCATTTAGGACCTGCACTTACGAAGGGGGTAGGCAGCTGCATATCAGGGAATATCCCTACTGAGAATAAAAACAGCTGGAGCTTGTTAAGTTAATTACACAGGGGAAAGGATAATGTACTGGGAACTCCTCAGAAGAATCTGATTTGTGGTGAGGGGAGAGAGGTAAAAGCTCATTTAGGAACGCCATGAAAATGCTGCATAGGTAGCTGTTTATCAGTAAATATCTCCACTGAGATTAAGAAAAGCAGTAGCTTAATAAATTAAGTACTTCCTGGTATGGTTACTGTACTGGTAACTCCCCAAAAGAATCTGGATTGTGGTGAGGGAACAGAGAAATAAGCTCATTTAGGTCTTGCACTTACGAAGGGGGTAGGCAGCTGTATATCAGGGAGTAAACCTTCTGAGAATAAAAACAGCTGGAGCTTTTTAAGGTAATTACACAGCGGAAAGGATAATGTACTGGGAACTCCTCAGAGGAATCTGATTTGTGGTGAGGGGAGAGAGATAAGAGCTCATTTAGGAACGAAATGACCATGCTGCGTAGGTCGCTGTTTATCAGTAAATATCTCCACTGAGATTAAGAAAAGCAGTAGCTTAATAAATTAAGTTCTTCCTGGTATGGTTACTGTACTGGTAACTCCCCAAAAGAATCTGGATTGTGGTGAGGGAACAGAGAAAAAAGCTCATTTAGGACCTGCACTTACGAAGGGGGTAGGCAGCTGTATATCAGGGAGTAAACCTTCTGAGAATAAAAACAGCTGGAGCTTTTTAAGGTAATTACACAGGGGAAAGGATAATGTACTGGGAACTCCTCAGAAGAATCTGATTTATGTGAGGGGAGAGAGATAAAAGCTCATTTAGGAACGACATGAACATGCTGCATACGTAGCTGTTTATCAGTAAATATCTCCACTGAGATTAAGAAAAGCAGTAGCTTAATAAATTAAGGACTTCCTTTTATGGATACTGTACTGGTAACTCCCCAAAGAATCTGGATTGTGGTGAGGGAACAGAGAAAAAACTCATATATTACCTGCACTTACGAAGGGGGTAGGCAGCTGTAGATCAGGGAGTAAACCTTCTGAGAATAAAAACAGCTGGAGGTTTTTAAGGTAATTACACAGGGGAAAGGATAATGTACTGGGAACTCCTCAGAAGAATCTGATTCGTGGTGAGGGGAGAGAGATAAAAGCTCATTTAGGAACGACATGAACATGCTACGTAGGTAGCTGTTTATCAGTAAATATCTCCACTGAGATTAAGAAAAGCAGTAGCTTAATAAATTACCTACTTCCTGGTATGGTTACTGTACTGGTAACTCCCCAAAAGAATGTGCATTGTGGTGAGGGAACAGAGAAAAAAGCTCATTTAGGACCTGCACTTACGAAGGGGGTAGGCAGCTGTATATCAGGGAGTAAACCTTCTGAGAATAAAAACAGCTGGAGCTTGTTAAGGTAATTACACAGGGAAAAGGATAATGTACTGGGAACTCCTCAGAAGAATCTGATTTGTAGTGGGGGAGAGAGATAAAAGCTCATTTAGGAACGACATGAACATGCTGCATACGTAGCTGTTTATCAGTAAATATCTCCACTGAGATTAAGAAAAGCAGTAGCTTAATAAATTAAGTACTCCCTGTATGGATACTGTACTGGTAACTCCCCAAAAGAATCTGGATTGTGGTGAGGGAACAGAGAAAAAAGCTCATTTAGGACCTGCACTTACGAAGGTTTAGGCAGCTGTATATCAGGGAGTAAACCTTCTGAGAATAAAAACAGCTGGAGCTTGTTAAGGTAATTACACAGGGGAAAGGATAATGTACTGGGAACTCCTCAGAAGAATGTGATTTGTGGCGAGGGGAGAGAGATAAAAGCTCATTTAGGAACTACATGGACATGCTGCGTAGGTAGCTGTTTATCAGTAAATATCTCCACTGAGATTAAGAAAAGCAGTAGCTTAATAAATTAAGTACTTCCTGGTATGGTTACTGTACTGGTAACTCCCCAAAAGAATCTGGATTGTGATGAGGGAACAGAGAAAAAAGCTCATTTATGACCTGCACTTACGAAGGGGGTAGGCAGCTGTATATCAGGGAGTAAACCTTCTGAGAATAAAAACAGCTGGCGCTTGTTAAGGTAATTACACAGGGGAAAGGATAATGTACTGGGAACTCTTCAGAAGAATCTGATTTGTGGTGAGGGGAGAGAGATAAAAGCTCATTTAGGAACGACATTAACATTCTGCGTAGGTTGTCGGGAGCCGAGCTAGCAGCTAAGCTCATCCTGACCTCTGGCTGTGCCGATGTCGCCAAGATGACGGGAGCCAGACCTGCAGCTAGGGAGCCAGACCTGCAGCTAGGTAAATTATCACCTCTGGCTGTGCTGTTACCGCCAGGATATGCTAAAGGCAAGGACATTTGTTCACAGCTACTGTCCGGAATTGCTTTGCTATGCCCCCACCTTGCTATGTCCGCTGGAGTAATTTCCTATCAACCTTGTCCTGTGTTTACTGTAATCAAATGTTGCAAACTTCCAAGACTCTTTATGTTCTGGAATTTTAACAATCCTATGCTATTCCCTGGTTCCAAAACTGCATACAAGCTGGTAGTTGGAATAAATTTGGCTGCAGTCTTGAGGTTCAACCTTACGGCTGTAGACCTCCCGTACCCCATCTTTGTCTCTTGTCTTTTTTCTCTTACCTTATTTTTCCTTTTCCGTATCCCTGCCGCCCCTCAGTCAGGATTTCTGTTCCCCTGCCTTCTGGCCCGGCAGGTTTGGCGCCTGAACAGGGACCTCAGACATATTTTGGGTTCAAAACATAAGCCGGGAAAGGCCCGAGCTTACAATTTATATACAAGAAAAGCCCTTCCGAGGTCTGCTAGATACAGGAGCAGATGTGTCTGTGATAGCCAAGAGACATTGGCCTTCCAACTGGCCTCTTACTGCGTCTCTTACATCCTTGTAGGGGATTGGCCATGCCACAGACACCCAACAAAGCAGTGCCATCCTTTACTGGAGAGATGGTGAGGGGCATTCTGGGACTTTCCAGATCATTTGCCCATAAATTTGTGGGGCAGAGATATTATGGAAAAAATGGGAGTCTATTTGTTTAGCCCTAGTGACGCAGTCATTCGTCAACTCCTAAGTCAAGGGCTACTGCCTTCAGGAGGATTGGGAAGCCATCAGCAAGGAATTAGAGAACCTATTCAACCTCAGCCCCGACCTCCTAGACAAGGGCTGGGATATTTTTAACGGGGGTTGCTGCTCGTCCTGTCCCTCATGCCGATCCTATCACATGGTTATCAGACAGTCCGGTGTGGGTGGATCAGTGGCCCCTATCAATTGAAAAGATTGTTGTTGCCCAACAGCTGGTGCAGGAACAGCTGGACTTGGGCCACATTGCTCCTACTACTTCCCCATGGAATTCACCTATTTTTGTTGTTAAAAAGAAATCTGGCAAATGGAGACTCCTACAGGATCTCCGGCGAGTGAATGCCACCATGGAACTTATGGGGGCATTACAACCGGGCTTGCCCTCTCCTATGGCAATTCCTCAAAATTCATACAAAATTATAATTGACTTAAAAGATTGTTTTTATACCATACCTCTTGCTCCTCAAGATTGCAAACGCTTTGCGTTTAGTGTCCCCTCTACAAATTTTAAAGAACCCATGAAAAGATACCATTGGCTAGTGTTACCCCAAGGCATGGCAAACAGCCCCACTTTGTGTCAAAGCTTTGTGGCACGGGCTCTCTCTTCTACTCGCCAAAATTTTCCTTCTGTTTATATTATTCACTACACAGATGATATTTTGTTGGCTCACTTAAACCCTGAAGTAGTACGCCAAGCCTTTGGACAGTTAAAGCAAGATCTCACCTCTTTTGGGTTAATAATAGCTAGTGAAAAGGTGCAAGAGCATCCTCCATATACTTATCTTGGTCATATTTTGGGTCCTTATTATTTTACTAGCCAGAAATTACAGATTAAGACTTCTCATTTACGTACTTTGCATGATTTTCAAAAATTCCTGGGAGATATTAATTGGCTTCGCCCTTATCTTAAATTGTCCACAGCTGAATTAAAACCCTTGTTTGATCTATTAAAGGGGGACCCTGACCCTACATCTCCCAGAGAAATGACAACTGAAGCAGCAGAAGCCTTGAGCATAGTAAATTCTGCCATTTCTTCCCAACATATAAATTATATTGATTACTCAGCCCCTTGGGAAGCTTATATTTTAACTACACCTCATTCTCCAACAGCGGTCCTCTGGCAGAAGGGACCCCTTTTGTGGCTTTCCTTGCCTGCTACTCCTTCAAAAGTGTTAACTCCTTATTATGAATTGGTAGCCACCTTAGTCCATATGTGCCGTGTGGAATCTTGTAAGTATCTTGGACGAGATCCACAGGTTATTTATATCCCCTATACTTTGCAGCAGCAAGAATGGCTTTATATTCATTGTGATTCCTGGGCCATTGCTTGGGCCAATTTTGTGGGCACAATTTCACATCATTATCCCTCTAACAAGTTACTTCACTTTGCCTCTTCTTACACTTTTATATTTCCTCAGATTGTATCTTTATCTCCTCTTTCTAAGGCTGCCTTGGTGTTTACAGATGGATCCTCTAATGGAACAGCAGCTCTTACTATTGATGGTGAAACTAGATCTTGGGACACTGGGCTTTCTTCTGCCCAGGAAGTTGAACTTCAAGCGGTTTTAGAGGCCCTTACTCTTTTACCTACTAAAGCCTTTAATTTATATTCAGATAGTCATTATGTTATTCGAGCCCTTCAGGTCATTGAAACTGTCCCTTTTCTTGGTACAGCTAATTCCACTATCCAAACTCTTTTTCGCCAGATACAACTTCTTCTTCGCTCTCGCACCTGTCCGTGTTTTTTTGGATTTATACGTGCTCATACTAAGCTTCCTGGACCATTAAGTGAGGGCAATGCTGTTACGGATGAGGCTACCCAAATTTTTCTTTCTCAAATTGACTTGGCAAAGCAATCACATGCTGCCCACCATCAAAACAGTCGTGCCTTACGTCAACAATTTCATATTACTCGTGAGGCAGCTCGTCAAATTGTAAAAACTTGTCCCAACTGTGCTACCTTCCTGCCTGTGCCCTCCAATGGGATTAATCCCCGAGGCTTAGTGGCTAATCATGTTTGGCAAATGGATGTTACCCACATCCCCTCTTTTGGACGGCTCCGCTTTGTCCATGTTACAATAGACACTTACTCTAATTTTATTATGGCTACTCCTCTTAGCGGGGAAGCTGGCAAACATTGTATCTCCCATGCCTTACGCTGCTTTGCTACTATGGGACTTCCTAAACAAATTAAAACTGATAATGGTCCGGGATATGTTGGACGAGCTTTTCAAACCTTTTGCCAATCTTACCAAATTGTTCACTCTACAGGAATCCCCTATAATCCTCATGGTCAAGGAATTGTCGAACGGGCCAACGGTTTGTTAAAACACCAAATTTCTAAATTAAAAGGGGCGGAACTATACCCCTTCTCTCCTGTTAATATACTTTCTCATGCTTTATTCGTACTAAATTTTTTAAATTTGGATTGCAATGGCCACTCCGCAGCACAGCGGTTCTGGGAAAAGAGAGAGCAAAGAGCTTTTGCTCAAGTTAAGTGGAAAGATCCTCTAACAAGTGCTTGGCACGGGCCCGATCCGGTATTGACATGGGGTCGAGGACATGTCTGTGTTTTTTCACAGGATGAAAATGATGCCCGCTGGCTACCTGAGCGTTGTGTTCGGATTGTGGAAACTCATCAGGACGGTACAAGCGCTGACCCACTGGGCTTATGTGCCAGATCCACCGATTGTGCACCCTGCGACCTGGGAAGAAGCTGAGGTGTTCGTCCATGTCAACAGATCAGCGTACGGTACAGCTCCAGACCCTTTTGTCCAACACATTAAAATGGGAGACTTTGCAGCTTCTGGCATTGGAACCCCTTTGTGTTTTACAACTGAATCCAACAGTTATATTCCAGGCTGTACTGTGATGCAATCCATAAACTATAGAATTTGGATTCCTGATAAAAGTCAAGTGTATAGTATACAAATGACTTCATTGCCTACTGGGTTCCCTGTACGTGCCAATTCTACCTCATCCTTCATGATACCTCGCTGCATCAACTCCTCTCAAATTGTAGAATCCACGGGAGAACTGCACCCTGTAAAGTGTAGACATGATCACCCTTTTATAACCAATATTTCAGGAACTAATTCTCAGCTGATGGACTGGTCCGGAGCTAATCTCACCAATAAGTTCAACCCAGGTCTGTGGTGGATGAATGGACGCCCTCAACGCCATGTCTGGATGTTAGTGGCTGCTCTGAATAATATCTCCTGGCCCACTTCTACTTCTTTAAAAAATATTATGAGTTGTGTAACACCCCCTTATGCTATTATGTATGGACCTTTTAATATTTCTATAGGAGCCATGTATTTCAATGTTACCTGCACTAACTGTTCTTTTACAAATTGCTTGTATAGTGGTCTTACTGATTCTGTAATTATTATTAAGCAACCACCATTTGTTATGCTTCCTGTAAACTTAGCTGAAGCTTGGTATGAAGAAACAGGTATTCAAGTGTTAAAACATTTAAAAGAACTTATGCGCCCTAGACGATTTGTAGGGCTATTAATAGCAGGAATTTTAGCCTTTATTTCCTTAGCTGCCTCTGCTGCAGCGGCTACTGTGGCTTTAACACAAAATGTGCAGACAGCTCACCATGTTAATCAGCTTGCTCATAATACCACGCAAGCCCTGCACTTTCAAGGCAGGATTGATGATAAGGTAGAACAAAAATTAGAAGCATTGTATGAATCTGTGTTGTCTCTGGGAGAACAAATTCGTGCCTTACAAACTTTGCAACGGGTGCGCTGTCATGCTGGGTTTGACTTTATTTGTGTGACCCCCCATAAGTATAATGGGTCAAGCTATCCTTGGGAACAAGTTGTAGCACATTTAAATGGTATTTGGCACCATAATAACTTGTCCTTAGATCTCTTTCAACTCCATAGACAAATAGCCGGACTAGAACAGGCTCCGCCTTTGGACTTTAAAGTGGCAGAAACAGCAAAAGAACTGTTTGAACAACTTCAACTGTATGTCCCTTCCTTAACTAACGTTAAGGGGCTGCTAATGACATTGCTCGGCCCAGGGATACTTTTGCTGATGGCTTTCCTATGTCTTCCTTGCATTGTACGCATATTGCAAAACTCTTTCATGAGTTTAGCCGCCAGCTGCATAAGGTCAAGCTCCAAGTAAATGAATTTCCCCCGAGAGGAACCGCAGCCAGAGACGGGTATGAGGCGGTGCCAGCCTTAGACCGACCTAAGACAGGGCCTTCAGCACTGCTCTGAAGTTGTTCCCCAAGACGGGTAAGGCGGGCTGGGGCACCCACCCCACCTAAGACAGGCGGGTTCGCTTCTTTTAATAAAAAGACGGGGGAACTGTCGGGAGCCGAGCTAGCAGCTAAGCTCATCCTGACCTCTGGCTGTGCCGATGTCGCCAAGATGACGGGAGCCAGACCTGCAGCTAGGGAGCCAGACCTGCAGCTAGGTAAATTATCACCTCTGGCTGTGCTGTTACCGCCAGGATATGCTAAAGGCAAGGACATTTGTTCACAGCTACTGTCCGGAATTGCTTTGCTATGCCCCCACCTTGCTATGTCCGCTGGAGTAGATTCCTATCAACCTTGTCCTGTGTTTACTGTAATCAAATGTTGCAAACTTCCAAGACTCTTTATGTTCTGGAATTTTAACAATCCTATGCTATTCCCTGGTTCCAAAACTGCATATAAGCTGGTGGTTGGAATAAATTTGGCTGCAGTCTTGAGGTTCAACCTTACGGCTGTAGACCTCCCGTACCCCATCTTTGTCTCTTGTCTTTTTTCTCTTACCTTATTTTTCCTTTTCCGTATCCCTGCCGCCCCTCAGTCAGGTTTTCTGTTCCCCTGCCGGCTGGCCCAGCAGGGTAGGTAGCTGTTTATCAGTAAATATCTCCACTGAGATTAAGAAAAGCAGTAGCTTCATAAATTAAGTACTTCCTGGTATGGTTACTGTTCTGGTAACTCCCCAAAAGAATCTGGATTGTGGTGAGGGAAGAGAGATAGGACCTGCACTTACGAAGGGAGTAGGCAGCTGTATATCAGGGAGTAAACCTTCTGAGAATAAAAACAGCTGGAGCTTGTTAAGGTAATTACACAGGGGAAAGGATAAAGTACTGGGAACTCCTCAGAAGAATCTGATTTGTGGTGAGGGGTGAGGGATAAAAGCTCATTTAGGAACGACATGAACATGCTGCGTACGTAGCTGTTTATCAGTAAATATCTCCACTGAGATTAAGAAAAGCAGTAGCTTAATAAATTAAGTACTTCCTGGTATGGTTACTGTACTGGTAACTCCCCAAAAGAATCTGGATTGTGGGGAGGGAACAGAGAAAAAAGCTCATTTAGGACCTGCACTTACGAAGGGGGTAGGCAGCTGTATATCAGGGAGTAAACCTTCTGAGAATAAAAACAGCTGGAGCTTGTTAAGGAAATAACACAGGGGAAAGGATAATGTACTGGGAAATCCTCAGAAGAATCTGATTTGTGGTGAGGGGAGAGAGATAAAAGCTCATTTAGGAACAACAAGAACATGCTGCGTAGGTAGCTGTTTATCAGTAAATATCTCCACTGAGATTAAGAAAAGCAGTAGCTTAATGAATTAAGTACTTCCTGGTATGGTTACTGTACTGGTAACTCCCCAAAAGAATCTGGAATGTGGTGAGGGAACAGAGAAAAAAGCTCATTTAGGACCTGCACTTACTAAGGGGGTAGGCAGCTGTATATCAGGGAGTAAACCTGAGAATAAAAACACCTGGAGTTTGTTAAGGTAATTATACAGGGGAAAGGATAATGTACTGGGAACTCCTCAGAAGAATCTGATTTGTGGTGAGGAGAGAGATAAAAGCTCATTTAGGTACGACATGAACATGCTGCGTAGGTAGCTGTCTATCAGTAAATATCTCCACTGAGATTAAGAAAAGCTGTAGCTTAATGAATTAAGTACTTCCTGGTATGGTTACTGTACTGGTAACTCCCCAAAAGAATCTGGATTGTGGTGAGGGAACAGAGAAAAAAGCTCATTTAGGACCTGCACTTACGAAGGGGGTAGGCAGCTGTATATCAGGGAGTAAACCTGAGAATAAAAACACCTGGAGTTTGTTAAGGTAATTACACATGGGAAAGGATAATGTACTGGGACCTCCTCAGAATAATCTGATTTGTGGTGAGGGGAGAGAGATAAAAGCTCATTTAGGAACGACATGAACATGCTGCGTAGGTAGCTGTTTATCAGTAAATATCTCCACTGAGATTAAGAAAAGCAGTAGCTTAATAAATTAAGTACTTCCTGGTATGGTTACTGTACTGGTAACTCCCCAAAAGAATCTGGATTGTGGTGAGGGAACAGAGAAAAAAGCTCATTTAGGACCTGCACTTACGAAGGTGGTTGGCCGCAGTATATCAGGGAGTAAACCTTCTGAGAGTAAAAACAGCTGGAGCTTGTTAAGGTAATTACACAGGGGAAAGGATAATGTACTGGGAACTCCTCAGAACAATCTGATTTGTGGTGAGGAGAGAGATAAAAGCTCATTTAGGAACGACATGAACGTGCTGCGTAGGTAGCTGTCTATCAGTAAATATCTCCACTGAGATTAAGAAAAGCTGTAGCTTAATAAATTAAGTACTTCCTGGTATGGTTACTGTACTGGTAACTCCCCAAAAGAATCTGGATTGTGGTGAGGGAACAGAGAAAAAAGCTCATTTAGGACCTGCACTTACGAAGGGGGTTGGCCGCAGTATATCAGGGAGTAAACCTTCTGAGAGTAAAAACAGCTGGAGCTTGTTAAGGTAATTACACAGGGGAAAGGATAATGTACTGGGAACTCCTCAGAAGAATCTGATTTGTGGTGAGGATAGAGATAAAAGCTCATTTAGGAACGACATGAACATGCTGCGTAGGTAGCTGTTTATCAGTAAATATCTCCACTGAGATTAAAAAAAGCTGTAGCTTAACGAATTAAGTACTTCCTGGTATGGTTAATGTACTGGTAACTCCCCAAAAGAATCTGGATTGTGGTGAGGGAACAGAGAAAAAAGCTCATTTAGGACCTGCACTTACGAAGGGGGTAGGCAGCTGTATATCAGGGAGTAAACCTTCTGAGAATAAAAACAGCTGGAGCTTGTTAAGGGAATTAAACAGGGGAAAGGATAATGTACTGGGAACTCCTCAGAAGAATCTGATTTGTGGTGAGGAGAGAGATAAAAGCTCATTTAGGAACGACATGAACATGCTGCGTAGGTAGCTGTTTATCAGTAAATATCTCCACTGAGATTAAGAAAAGCAGTAGCTTAATCAATTAAGTACTTCCTGGTATGGTTACTGTACTGGTAACTCCCCAAAAGAATCTGGATTGTGGTGAGGGAACAGAGAAAAAAGCTCATTTAGGACCTGCACTTACGAAGGGGGTTGGCCGCAGTATATCAGGGAGTAAACCTTCTGAGAGTAAAAACAGCTGGAGCTTGTTAAGGTAATTACACAGGGGAAAGGATAATGTACTGGGAACTCCTCAGAACAATCTGATTTGTGGTGAGGAGAGAGATAAAAGCTCATTTAGGAACGACATGAACGTGCTGCGTAGGTAGCTGTCTATCAGTAAATATCTCCACTGAGATTAAGAAAAGCTGTAGCTTAATAAATTAAGTACTTCCTGGTATGGTTACTGTACTGGTAACTCCCCAAAAGAATCTGGATTGTGGTGAGGGAACAGAGAAAAAAGCTCATTTAGGACCTGCACTTACGAAGGGGGTTGGCCGCAGTATATCAGGGAGTAAACCTTCTGAGAGTAAAAACAGCTGGAGCTTGTTAAGGTAATTACACAGGGGAAAGGATAATGTACTGGGAACTCCTCAGAAGAATCTGATTTGTGGTGAGGATAGAGATAAAAGCTCATTTAGGAACGACATGAACATGCTGCGTAGGTAGCTGTTTATCAGTAAATATCTCCACTGAGATTAAAAAAAGCTGTAGCTTAACGAATTAAGTACTTCCTGGTATGGTTAATGTACTGGTAACTCCCCAAAAGAATCTGGATTGTGGTGAGGGAACAGAGAAAAAAGCTCATTTAGGACCTGCACTTACGAAGGGGGTAGGCAGCTGTATATCAGGGAGTAAACCTTCTGAGAATAAAAACAGCTGGAGCTTGTTAAGGGAATTAAACAGGGGAAAGGATAATGTACTGGGAACTCCTCAGAAGAATCTGATTTGTGGTGAGGAGAGAGATAAAAGCTCATTTAGGAACGACATGAACATGCTGCGTAGGTAGCTGTTTATCAGTAAATATCTCCACTGAGATTAAGAAAAGCAGTAGCTTAATCAATTAAGTACTTCCTGGTATGGTTACTGTACTGGTAACTCCCCAAAAGAATCTGGATTGTGGTGAGGGAACAGAGAAAAAAGCTCATTTAGGACCTGCACTTACGAAGGGGGTTGGCCGCAGTATATCAGGGAGTAAACCTTCTGAGAGTAAAAACAGCTGGAGCTTGTTAAGGTAATTACACAGGGGAAAGGATAATGTACTGGGAACTCCTCAGAAGAATCTGATTTGTGGTGAGGAGAGAGATAAAAGCTCATTTAGGAACGACATGAACATGCTGCGTAGGTAGCTGTCTATCAGTAAATATCTCCACTGATATTAAGAAAAGCTGTAGCTTAATGAATTAAGTACTTTCTGGTATGGTTACTGTACTGGTAACTCCCCAAAAGAATCTGGATTGTGGTGAGGGAACAGAGAAAAAAGCTCATTTAGGACCTGCACTTACGAAGGGGGTAGGCAGCTGTATATCAGGGAGTAAACCTGAGAATAAAAACACCTGGAGTTTGTTAAGGTAATTACACAGGGGAAAGGATAATGTACTGGGACCTCCTCAGAAGAATCTGATTTGTGGTGAGGGGAGAGAGATAAAAGCTCATTTAGGAACGACATGAACATGCTGCGTAGGTAGCTGTTTATCAGTAAATATCTCCACTGAGATTAAGAAAAGCTGTAGCTTAATGAATTAAGTACTTCCTGGTATGGTTACTGTACTGGTAACTCCCCAAAAGAATCTGGATTGTGGTGAGGGAACAGAGAAAAAAGCTCATTTAGGACCTGCACTTACGAAGGTGGTAGGCAGCTGTATATCAGGGAGTAAACCTTCTGAGAATAAAAACAGCTGGAGCTTGTTAAGGTAATTACACAGCAGAAAGGATAATGTACTCGGAACTCCTCAGAAGAATCTGATTTGTGGTGAGGGGAGAGAGAAAAAAGCTCCTTTTGGAACGACATGAACATGCAGCGTAGGTAGCTGTTTATCAGTAAATATCTCCACTGAGATTAAGAAAAGCAGTAGCTTAATAAATTACCTACTTCCTGGTATGGTTACTGTACTGGTAACTCCCCAAAAGAATGTGCATTGTGGTGAGGGAACAGAGAAAAAAGCTCATTTAGGACCTGCACTTACGAAGGGGGTAGGCAGCTGTATATCAGGGAGTAAACCTTCTGAGAATAAAAACAGCTGGAGCTTGTTAAGGTAATTACACAGGGAAAAGGATAATGTACTGGGAACTCCTCAGAAGAATCTGATTTGTAGTGGGGGAGAGAGATAAAAGCTCATTTAGGAACGACATGAACATGCTGCATACGTAGCTGTTTATCAGTAAATATCTCCACTGAGATTAAGAAAAGCAGTAGCTTAATAAATTAAGTACTCCCTGTATGGATACTGTACTGGTAACTCCCCAAAAGAATCTGGATTGTGGTGAGGGAACAGAGAAAAAAGCTCATTTAGGACCTGCACTTACGAAGGTTTAGGCAGCTGTATATCAGGGAGTAAACCTTCTGAGAATAAAAACAGCTGGAGCTTGTTAAGGTAATTACACAGGGGAAAGGATAATGTACTGGGAACTCCTCAGAAGAATGTGATTTGTGGCGAGGGGAGAGAGATAAAAGCTCATTTAGGAACTACATGGACATGCTGCGTAGGTAGCTGTTTATCAGTAAATATCTCCACTGAGATTAAGAAAAGCAGTAGCTTAATAAATTAAGTACTTCCTGGTATGGTTACTGTACTGGTAACTCCCAAAAGAATCTGGATTGTGATGAGGGAACAGAGAAAAAAGCTCATTTATGACCTGCACTTACGAAGGGGGTAGGCAGCTGTATATCAGGGAGTAAACCTTCTGAGAATAAAAACAGCTGGCGCTTGTTAAGGTAATTACACAGGGGAAAGGATAATGTACTGGGAACTCTTCAGAAGAATCTGATTTGTGGTGAGGGGAGAGAGATAAAAGCTCATTTAGGAACGACATTAACATTCTGCGTAGGTTGTCGGGAGCCGAGCTAGCAGCTAAGCTCATCCTGACCTCTGGCTGTGCCGATGTCGCCAAGATGACGGGAGCCAGACCTGCAGCTAGGGAGCCAGACCTGCAGCTAGGTAAATTATCACCTCTGGCTGTGCTGTTACCGCCAGGATATGCTAAAGGCAAGGACATTTGTTCACAGCTACTGTCCGGAATTGCTTTGCTATGCCCCCACCTTGCTATGTCCGCTGGAGTAATTTCCTATCAACCTTGTCCTGTGTTTACTGTAATCAAATGTTGCAAACTTCCAAGACTCTTTATGTTCTGGAATTTTAACAATCCTATGCTATTCCCTGGTTCCAAAACTGCATACAAGCTGGTAGTTGGAATAAATTTGGCTGCAGTCTTGAGGTTCAACCTTACGGCTGTAGACCTCCCGTACCCCATCTTTGTCTCTTGTCTTTTTTCTCTTACCTTATTTTTCCTTTTCCGTATCCCTGCCGCCCCTCAGTCAGGATTTCTGTTCCCCTGCCTTCTGGCCCGGCAGGTTTGGCGCCTGAACAGGGACCTCAGACATATTTTGGGTTCAAAACATAAGCCGGGAAAGGCCCGAGCTTACAATTTATATACAAGAAAAGCCCTTCCGAGGTCTGCTAGATACAGGAGCAGATGTGTCTGTGATAGCCAAGAGACATTGGCCTTCCAACTGGCCTCTTACTGCGTCTCTTACATCCTTGTAGGGGATTGGCCATGCCACAGACACCCAACAAAGCAGTGCCATCCTTTACTGGAGAGATGGTGAGGGGCATTCTGGGACTTTCCAGATCATTTGCCCATAAATTTGTGGGGCAGAGATATTATGGAAAAAATGGGAGTCTATTTGTTTAGCCCTAGTGACGCAGTCATTCGTCAACTCCTAAGTCAAGGGCTACTGCCTTCAGGAGGATTGGGAAGCCATCAGCAAGGAATTAGAGAACCTATTCAACCTCAGCCCCGACCTCCTAGACAAGGGCTGGGATATTTTTAACGGGGGTTGCTGCTCGTCCTGTCCCTCATGCCGATCCTATCACATGGTTATCAGACAGTCCGGTGTGGGTGGATCAGTGGCCCCTATCAATTGAAAAGATTGTTGTTGCCCAACAGCTGGTGCAGGAACAGCTGGACTTGGGCCACATTGCTCCTACTACTTCCCCATGGAATTCACCTATTTTTGTTGTTAAAAAGAAATCTGGCAAATGGAGACTCCTACAGGATCTCCGGCGAGTGAATGCCACCATGGAACTTATGGGGGCATTACAACCGGGCTTGCCCTCTCCTATGGCAATTCCTCAAAATTCATACAAAATTATAATTGACTTAAAAGATTGTTTTTATACCATACCTCTTGCTCCTCAAGATTGCAAACGCTTTGCGTTTAGTGTCCCCTCTACAAATTTTAAAGAACCCATGAAAAGATACCATTGGCTAGTGTTACCCCAAGGCATGGCAAACAGCCCCACTTTGTGTCAAAGCTTTGTGGCACGGGCTCTCTCTTCTACTCGCCAAAATTTTCCTTCTGTTTATATTATTCACTACACAGATGATATTTTGTTGGCTCACTTAAACCCTGAAGTAGTACGCCAAGCCTTTGGACAGTTAAAGCAAGATCTCACCTCTTTTGGGTTAATAATAGCTAGTGAAAAGGTGCAAGAGCATCCTCCATATACTTATCTTGGTCATATTTTGGGTCCTTATTATTTTACTAGCCAGAAATTACAGATTAAGACTTCTCATTTACGTACTTTGCATGATTTTCAAAAATTCCTGGGAGATATTAATTGGCTTCGCCCTTATCTTAAATTGTCCACAGCTGAATTAAAACCCTTGTTTGATCTATTAAAGGGGGACCCTGACCCTACATCTCCCAGAGAAATGACAACTGAAGCAGCAGAAGCCTTGAGCATAGTAAATTCTGCCATTTCTTCCCAACATATAAATTATATTGATTACTCAGCCCCTTGGGAAGCTTATATTTTAACTACACCTCATTCTCCAACAGCGGTCCTCTGGCAGAAGGGACCCCTTTTGTGGCTTTCCTTGCCTGCTACTCCTTCAAAAGTGTTAACTCCTTATTATGAATTGGTAGCCACCTTAGTCCATATGTGCCGTGTGGAATCTTGTAAGTATCTTGGACGAGATCCACAGGTTATTTATATCCCCTATACTTTGCAGCAGCAAGAATGGCTTTATATTCATTGTGATTCCTGGGCCATTGCTTGGGCCAATTTTGTGGGCACAATTTCACATCATTATCCCTCTAACAAGTTACTTCACTTTGCCTCTTCTTACACTTTTATATTTCCTCAGATTGTATCTTTATCTCCTCTTTCTAAGGCTGCCTTGGTGTTTACAGATGGATCCTCTAATGGAACAGCAGCTCTTACTATTGATGGTGAAACTAGATCTTGGGACACTGGGCTTTCTTCTGCCCAGGAAGTTGAACTTCAAGCGGTTTTAGAGGCCCTTACTCTTTTACCTACTAAAGCCTTTAATTTATATTCAGATAGTCATTATGTTATTCGAGCCCTTCAGGTCATTGAAACTGTCCCTTTTCTTGGTACAGCTAATTCCACTATCCAAACTCTTTTTCGCCAGATACAACTTCTTCTTCGCTCTCGCACCTGTCCGTGTTTTTTTGGATTTATACGTGCTCATACTAAGCTTCCTGGACCATTAAGTGAGGGCAATGCTGTTACGGATGAGGCTACCCAAATTTTTCTTTCTCAAATTGACTTGGCAAAGCAATCACATGCTGCCCACCATCAAAACAGTCGTGCCTTACGTCAACAATTTCATATTACTCGTGAGGCAGCTCGTCAAATTGTAAAAACTTGTCCCAACTGTGCTACCTTCCTGCCTGTGCCCTCCAATGGGATTAATCCCCGAGGCTTAGTGGCTAATCATGTTTGGCAAATGGATGTTACCCACATCCCCTCTTTTGGACGGCTCCGCTTTGTCCATGTTACAATAGACACTTACTCTAATTTTATTATGGCTACTCCTCTTAGCGGGGAAGCTGGCAAACATTGTATCTCCCATGCCTTACGCTGCTTTGCTACTATGGGACTTCCTAAACAAATTAAAACTGATAATGGTCCGGGATATGTTGGACGAGCTTTTCAAACCTTTTGCCAATCTTACCAAATTGTTCACTCTACAGGAATCCCCTATAATCCTCATGGTCAAGGAATTGTCGAACGGGCCAACGGTTTGTTAAAACACCAAATTTCTAAATTAAAAGGGGCGGAACTATACCCCTTCTCTCCTGTTAATATACTTTCTCATGCTTTATTCGTACTAAATTTTTTAAATTTGGATTGCAATGGCCACTCCGCAGCACAGCGGTTCTGGGAAAAGAGAGAGCAAAGAGCTTTTGCTCAAGTTAAGTGGAAAGATCCTCTAACAAGTGCTTGGCACGGGCCCGATCCGGTATTGACATGGGGTCGAGGACATGTCTGTGTTTTTTCACAGGATGAAAATGATGCCCGCTGGCTACCTGAGCGTTGTGTTCGGATTGTGGAAACTCATCAGGACGGTACAAGCGCTGACCCACTGGGCTTATGTGCCAGATCCACCGATTGTGCACCCTGCGACCTGGGAAGAAGCTGAGGTGTTCGTCCATGTCAACAGATCAGCGTACGGTACAGCTCCAGACCCTTTTGTCCAACACATTAAAATGGGAGACTTTGCAGCTTCTGGCATTGGAACCCCTTTGTGTTTTACAACTGAATCCAACAGTTATATTCCAGGCTGTACTGTGATGCAATCCATAAACTATAGAATTTGGATTCCTGATAAAAGTCAAGTGTATAGTATACAAATGACTTCATTGCCTACTGGGTTCCCTGTACGTGCCAATTCTACCTCATCCTTCATGATACCTCGCTGCATCAACTCCTCTCAAATTGTAGAATCCACGGGAGAACTGCACCCTGTAAAGTGTAGACATGATCACCCTTTTATAACCAATATTTCAGGAACTAATTCTCAGCTGATGGACTGGTCCGGAGCTAATCTCACCAATAAGTTCAACCCAGGTCTGTGGTGGATGAATGGACGCCCTCAACGCCATGTCTGGATGTTAGTGGCTGCTCTGAATAATATCTCCTGGCCCACTTCTACTTCTTTAAAAAATATTATGAGTTGTGTAACACCCCCTTATGCTATTATGTATGGACCTTTTAATATTTCTATAGGAGCCATGTATTTCAATGTTACCTGCACTAACTGTTCTTTTACAAATTGCTTGTATAGTGGTCTTACTGATTCTGTAATTATTATTAAGCAACCACCATTTGTTATGCTTCCTGTAAACTTAGCTGAAGCTTGGTATGAAGAAACAGGTATTCAAGTGTTAAAACATTTAAAAGAACTTATGCGCCCTAGACGATTTGTAGGGCTATTAATAGCAGGAATTTTAGCCTTTATTTCCTTAGCTGCCTCTGCTGCAGCGGCTACTGTGGCTTTAACACAAAATGTGCAGACAGCTCACCATGTTAATCAGCTTGCTCATAATACCACGCAAGCCCTGCACTTTCAAGGCAGGATTGATGATAAGGTAGAACAAAAATTAGAAGCATTGTATGAATCTGTGTTGTCTCTGGGAGAACAAATTCGTGCCTTACAAACTTTGCAACGGGTGCGCTGTCATGCTGGGTTTGACTTTATTTGTGTGACCCCCCATAAGTATAATGGGTCAAGCTATCCTTGGGAACAAGTTGTAGCACATTTAAATGGTATTTGGCACCATAATAACTTGTCCTTAGATCTCTTTCAACTCCATAGACAAATAGCCGGACTAGAACAGGCTCCGCCTTTGGACTTTAAAGTGGCAGAAACAGCAAAAGAACTGTTTGAACAACTTCAACTGTATGTCCCTTCCTTAACTAACGTTAAGGGGCTGCTAATGACATTGCTCGGCCCAGGGATACTTTTGCTGATGGCTTTCCTATGTCTTCCTTGCATTGTACGCATATTGCAAAACTCTTTCATGAGTTTAGCCGCCAGCTGCATAAGGTCAAGCTCCAAGTAAATGAATTTCCCCCGAGAGGAACCGCAGCCAGAGACGGGTATGAGGCGGTGCCAGCCTTAGACCGACCTAAGACAGGGCCTTCAGCACTGCTCTGAAGTTGTTCCCCAAGACGGGTAAGGCGGGCTGGGGCACCCACCCCACCTAAGACAGGCGGGTTCGCTTCTTTTAATAAAAAGACGGGGGAACTGTCGGGAGCCGAGCTAGCAGCTAAGCTCATCCTGACCTCTGGCTGTGCCGATGTCGCCAAGATGACGGGAGCCAGACCTGCAGCTAGGGAGCCAGACCTGCAGCTAGGTAAATTATCACCTCTGGCTGTGCTGTTACCGCCAGGATATGCTAAAGGCAAGGACATTTGTTCACAGCTACTGTCCGGAATTGCTTTGCTATGCCCCCACCTTGCTATGTCCGCTGGAGTAGATTCCTATCAACCTTGTCCTGTGTTTACTGTAATCAAATGTTGCAAACTTCCAAGACTCTTTATGTTCTGGAATTTTAACAATCCTATGCTATTCCCTGGTTCCAAAACTGCATATAAGCTGGTGGTTGGAATAAATTTGGCTGCAGTCTTGAGGTTCAACCTTACGGCTGTAGACCTCCCGTACCCCATCTTTGTCTCTTGTCTTTTTTCTCTTACCTTATTTTTCCTTTTCCGTATCCCTGCCGCCCCTCAGTCAGGTTTTCTGTTCCCCTGCCGGCTGGCCCAGCAGGGTAGGTAGCTGTTTATCAGTAAATATCTCCACTGAGATTAAGAAAAGCAGTAGCTTCATAAATTAAGTACTTCCTGGTATGGTTACTGTTCTGGTAACTCCCCAAAAGAATCTGGATTGTGGTGAGGGAAGAGAGATAGGACCTGCACTTACGAAGGGAGTAGGCAGCTGTATATCAGGGAGTAAACCTTCTGAGAATAAAAACAGCTGGAGCTTGTTAAGGTAATTACACAGGGGAAAGGATAAAGTACTGGGAACTCCTCAGAAGAATCTGATTTGTGGTGAGGGGTGAGGGATAAAAGCTCATTTAGGAACGACATGAACATGCTGCGTACGTAGCTGTTTATCAGTAAATATCTCCACTGAGATTAAGAAAAGCAGTAGCTTAATAAATTAAGTACTTCCTGGTATGGTTACTGTACTGGTAACTCCCCAAAAGAATCTGGATTGTGGGGAGGGAACAGAGAAAAAAGCTCATTTAGGACCTGCACTTACGAAGGGGGTAGGCAGCTGTATATCAGGGAGTAAACCTTCTGAGAATAAAAACAGCTGGAGCTTGTTAAGGAAATAACACAGGGGAAAGGATAATGTACTGGGAAATCCTCAGAAGAATCTGATTTGTGGTGAGGGGAGAGAGATAAAAGCTCATTTAGGAACAACAAGAACATGCTGCGTAGGTAGCTGTTTATCAGTAAATATCTCCACTGAGATTAAGAAAAGCAGTAGCTTAATGAATTAAGTACTTCCTGGTATGGTTACTGTACTGGTAACTCCCCAAAAGAATCTGGAATGTGGTGAGGGAACAGAGAAAAAAGCTCATTTAGGACCTGCACTTACTAAGGGGGTAGGCAGCTGTATATCAGGGAGTAAACCTGAGAATAAAAACACCTGGAGTTTGTTAAGGTAATTATACAGGGGAAAGGATAATGTACTGGGAACTCCTCAGAAGAATCTGATTTGTGGTGAGGAGAGAGATAAAAGCTCATTTAGGTACGACATGAACATGCTGCGTAGGTAGCTGTCTATCAGTAAATATCTCCACTGAGATTAAGAAAAGCTGTAGCTTAATGAATTAAGTACTTCCTGGTATGGTTACTGTACTGGTAACTCCCCAAAAGAATCTGGATTGTGGTGAGGGAACAGAGAAAAAAGCTCATTTAGGACCTGCACTTACGAAGGGGGTAGGCAGCTGTATATCAGGGAGTAAACCTGAGAATAAAAACACCTGGAGTTTGTTAAGGTAATTACACATGGGAAAGGATAATGTACTGGGACCTCCTCAGAATAATCTGATTTGTGGTGAGGGGAGAGAGATAAAAGCTCATTTAGGAACGACATGAACATGCTGCGTAGGTAGCTGTTTATCAGTAAATATCTCCACTGAGATTAAGAAAAGCAGTAGCTTAATAAATTAAGTACTTCCTGGTATGGTTACTGTACTGGTAACTCCCCAAAAGAATCTGGATTGTGGTGAGGGAACAGAGAAAAAAGCTCATTTAGGACCTGCACTTACGAAGGTGGTTGGCCGCAGTATATCAGGGAGTAAACCTTCTGAGAGTAAAAACAGCTGGAGCTTGTTAAGGTAATTACACAGGGGAAAGGATAATGTACTGGGAACTCCTCAGAACAATCTGATTTGTGGTGAGGAGAGAGAGAAAAGCTCATTTAGGAACGACATGAACATGCTGCGTAGGTAGCTGTTTATCAGTAAATATCTCCACTGAGATTAAAAAAAGCTGTAGCTTAACGAATTAAGTACTTCCTGGTATGGTTAATGTACTGGTAACTCCCCAAAAGAATCTGGATTGTGGTGAGGGAACAGAGAAAAAAGCTCATTTAGGACCTGCACTTACGAAGGGGGTAGGCAGCTGTATATCAGGGAGTAAACCTTCTGAGAATAAAAACAGCTGGAGCTTGTTAAGGGAATTAAACAGGGGAAAGGATAATGTACTGGGAACTCCTCAGAAGAATCTGATTTGTGGTGAGGAGAGAGATAAAAGCTCATTTAGGAACGACATGAACATGCTGCGTAGGTAGCTGTTTATCAGTAAATATCTCCACTGAGATTAAGAAAAGCAGTAGCTTAATCAATTAAGTACTTCCTGGTATGGTTACTGTACTGGTAACTCCCCAAAAGAATCTGGATTGTGGTGAGGGAACAGAGAAAAAAGCTCATTTAGGACCTGCACTTACGAAGGGGGTTGGCCGCAGTATATCAGGGAGTAAACCTTCTGAGAGTAAAAAACAGCTGGAGCTTGTTAAGGTAATTACACAGGGGAAAGGATAATGTACTGGGAACTCCTCAGAAGAATCTGATTTGTGGTGAGGAGAGAGATAAAAGCTCATTTAGGAACGACATGAACATGCTGCGTAGGTAGCTGTCTATCAGTAAATATCTCCACTGATATTAAGAAAAGCTGTAGCTTAATGAATTAAGTACTTTCTGGTATGGTTACTGTACTGGTAACTCCCCAAAAGAATCTGGATTGTGGTGAGGGAACAGAGAAAAAAGCTCATTTAGGACCTGCACTTACGAAGGGGGTAGGCAGCTGTATATCAGGGAGTAAACCTGAGAATAAAAACACCTGGAGTTTGTTAAGGTAATTACACAGGGGAAAGGATAATGTACTGGGACCTCCTCAGAAGAATCTGATTTGTGGTGAGGGGAGAGAGATAAAAGCTCATTTAGGAACGACATGAACATGCTGCGTAGGTAGCTGTTTATCAGTAAATATCTCCACTGAGATTAAGAAAAGCTGTAGCTTAATGAATTAAGTACTTCCTGGTATGGTTACTGTACTGGTAACTCCCCAAAAGAATCTGGATTGTGGTGAGGGAACAGAGAAAAAAGCTCATTTAGGACCTGCACTTACGAAGGTGGTAGGCAGCTGTATATCAGGGAGTAAACCTTCTGAGAATAAAAACAGCTGGAGCTTGTTAAGGTAATTACACAGCAGAAAGGATAATGTACTCGGAACTCCTCAGAAGAATCTGATTTGTGGTGAGGGGAGAGAGAAAAAAGCTCCTTTTGGAACGACATGAACATGCTGCGTAGGTAGCTGTTTATCAGTAAATATCTCCACTGAGATTAAGAAAAGCAGCAGCTTAATAAATTAAGTACTTCCTGGTATGGTTACTGTACTGGTAACTCCCGAAAAGAATCTGGATTGTGGTGAGGGAACAGAGAAAAAAGCTCATTTAGGACCTGCACTTACAAAGGGGGTAGGCAGAGTTATATCAGGGAGTAAACATTCTGAGAATAAAAACAGCTGGAGCTTGTTAATGTAATTACACAGGGGAAAGGATAATGTACTGGGAGCTCCTCAGAAGAATCTGA
>NW_025960354.1:0-44029 GCF_023159225.1 Perognathus longimembris pacificus
CTTGAAACCGCCCTCCATCCACCCACAGGCCCAAGGTGGTCCTGGTTACACTTGAAACCACCCCCCCAAGAGCCCCTCCCCATTGGGATACTAGAAAACACCCTTGGGGACACTTGAAACTGCCCTGGGTACACTTGAAACCACCCACCACAGACCCCTGCCCACCCTGGAGACACTTGAAACGAATCGCCCCAGACCCCTTCCCCCGGGAACACTTGAAACCGCCCTCCATCCACCCACAGGCCAAAATGGTCCTGGGGACACATGAAACCACCCCCCACCCAGAATCTCTACTCCTGGGGACACCTGAAACCTCTCTGGGGACAGTTGAAACCGCCCTCTGCTCCCCAAACTCCACTGTGTTGCTCCAGGAGCCCTAGGTCAGGGTGCGGGCTTCCCTGGCCCGGATGCACAGGCCCGGTGAGGCCCGGGTTCGAGGCCTGGCAGGGCGTAGGTGTTTGTCTGAGCCTCCCAAGACCTCAATGTGGGGGGAGACTCGCCATGGGGCAGGGGTAAACTGAGGCACGGGGCGGTTCCAGGAGCACTCACCGGGGAGTCCTGGGAGACCAGCTGGCCACCATGCTAAAAGAACAGAGCACAGGCCTCAGTCAGCACTGACTGCGGGGCAGGGTGCTGGACCGTGTACTTCTGGGTGATGTGCTTAGTACTCCCACGTGCTGTGTGGAGTACTCCCCAGTGCTGGGCTGAGTACTCCATTTCACACTAATCCTGAAACCCACCTCTCCCAACCAATACTGGACTGAGTAGTCCAGGGTGCTACAACCAGTACTCCCTGGTGCTGGACTGAGTACTCCCGGGTGCTGCACTGAGTACTCCCATCCCTCCCCGGTGCTGGACTGAGTACTCCCATCCACACCAATCCGGAACCCCACCCCCTCCTGACCGTTGCTGGACTAAATACTTCCCGCCAGTGCTGGACCGAGTACTCCCGGGTGTTGCACTGAGTACTCCCATGCACAGGGCCAGCTGGTACCGGAAGTCGTGCTTGCTCCACTGCCTCCAGGTCCTGTGTGGCTCCCACCATACCTGCCAGCCCCGGGGGGCCGCAGGCAATGCTCACGTTTCACAGGGGGTCAAAGTGTTCTGAAAACTGCCACAGATGACTGGAGGGACACCGGGTGGGGTGGGGGGGCTCGAAACTGCCCTCGGTGGTGCAGGGATACTTGAAACTGCCCTTGTGGGTCTTGGGGGACACTCAAAACTGCCCTGGATGCTCATGGGGACAGTGGAAACCGCCCTCCATCCACCAAGGTGCTCGTGGTGTGGACACTTGAAACTGCCCTCAGCGGTCTCGGGGACACTTAAAACCGCCCTGGATGGTCCTGGGAAAACTTGAAGCTGCTTTTGGGGGTCATGGGGAACCCTTGAAATCGCCCTAGGTGGTCTTGGGGGATACCTGAAACTGCCCTCCATGCACCAAAGTGCTCGTGGGGATACTTGAAACCACTCTCGGTGGTCTCGAGGACACAAATCCGCCCTCGGTGTTCTTGGGGACACTTTAAACTGCCCTTGGTGGTCTCTGGGATACTTGAAACTGCCCTGGGTGGTCCAGGGGGGTACTGGAAACCACCCTCACCAATTTCACGGGCATAGAGCCAGGCGTCCAGGAAGTGGACGGGGCCAGCGGGGCTCGAGCCGGTGACCAGGCGTAGGTCTGGCCCAGAGGCCAGCAAGATCGGGGAGGATGCAGCCCACCTGGAGGCCGGACTGGCACATGTCGGCCAGCATTCATGGTACAGGCCGGTCCTAGGGAGTGGTGGGGCATTAGAAACTCACAATGGCCGAAGGGGGGGGACATTAGAAACCGAAAATGGCCAACAGAGGTGGCATTACAAACTGACAATGCCAAAGAGAGGCGTTAGAAACTGACAATGGCGGGATGAGCGGGGAACATTAGAAAACCGACAATGGTGCGGAGGGGGGCATTGAAACCGGCAGGGGTGGCCCCACCTGGAGTCCGGATCCTGAAGGAATACTGTGTCCCCCGCGGTGCCTGCGGCCCCAGTGCCCATGAGCAGTTCAGGGCCTGGGCCTCGAAGACATAACACACAAGGCCTGGGGAAACGACATGGCCGGGGGGGGGGGGGTGGAGGTGGAGGGCCTGTGGGGAGACTTACCCCTGACCCTTCAACCCCACGACCTCTGACCCTTCAACCCCAAAACCCCTGACCCTTCAACCCCATGTCCCCCTGACCCGTCAACCCATGACCCCCTGGACCAGTTCAACCCCATGATTCCTGAACTTTCAACCCAATGACCCCTGAACCTTCAACATATGACCTGTGACCCCTGACCCTCGATCCCCCCCCCCTACCCAGAACCTCAGGACCTCACCCGGGTTTGTGAACCCCAGGCCTTTGGTCAGGGGCCTCCTGGCCACAGTGAGTGTAACCTCGAACTCGACTCCCTGGTACCACAGGAGATCCCAGAATTCGCAGCTACATTGTCCGACGGGGACCTTGGAGAGCGGGGGGGGGTCGGTGCCTTGACATAAACCGGAAACACCTGGGAGATCCATTCGTCCATCCATGCCTCAACTTAGCCCGCGGGAACACCAGGGAATGTGGGCCAGCCCACCCCTGCCTCAGTTTACCCCACAGCCCCCACCATTGGCCCTCTCAGGGTGGGGGGCCTGGTGTCTCCGTCGTGCCTCGATTGCCCCAACTGTCCAGCAGTGTGACCGACCCCTTGTTCGGGTTCACAACGATGCACCGGGCCTCTGTGGTGGTGGCCACACAGTGCAAGCTTAGCCTGTGGCTCCTGGAGTCGAAGGTCAGGCCCAGGTCAGGTACAGGGTCAGGGGTCGCAGGGCCAAGGTTGGGGGGGTCTCAGGGGTCAGGAGGGCGCGGGGAAGCTTCCAGAAGATGGTGTGGGAATCTCTGGTTGGGTTGGGGGGGGTCACGAGGAACAAAGGTGAGAAGTCAGGATCATCCATACAAGGGTACTGTGTTCGAATCCTCCCTTGGGCTGATGGAGGAACCAGAAAGGAGGTGAGTTACCCGGATGAGCTTCAGCCATGAGGACGAGGAGGAGGAGGAGGAGGAGGAGGAGGGGGAGGAAGATGGAGGCTGCAGACCAGGGGAGGATCAGGGCAGGAGGCCTGGACCTGGAGAGCACTGTGGAGAGAGCAATGGGGATGGGTGGGTGGGTGGGTGGGTGGATGATTGGGGTGGATGGGTGGAAGAGTGGGTGGATTGATCGGTGGAGGGGTGGGATGGGTGGGTGGATCTATGGGTGGGTGGATGGGTGGATGGGTGGGTGGATGAATGATGGGTGGGTAGATGGGTGGGTGGATGGTTGGGTGGGTGGGTGGAAGGATGGGTGGGTGGGTGGATGGATGGGTGGGTGGGTGGATGGGTGGGTGGATGGATGGGTGGGTGGGTGGATAATTGGGTGGGTGGGGGATGGGTGCTTGATCTCCATCCCTCTCTCCTTCCCCCTCCCTCCACTCCCTGGTGGCCCCGGGGGCTTTCACACTCACTGCAGGCCATTGGCACATCGGGTCGGGTGTGGGGCAGCCAGGGTGCCCGTCTTGGTTCCGGGGGTTTGGGCTGTCAGGTGTGGACCCCCGGGTGGGTGTTCTGGGGAGCTTGGGGCGGCTGGGCCCCGACGTTTCTGGGCTCCGGACGGGGAGTGGATGCCGCTTCCCCTTTCTCGCTTCTCCTGGGGGTTTCCTGGCTCCTGGGCATCTCATTCTCCTTTCTCGGGGATGGGGAAGCCAAGGCGGCACCCCGGTGAGGACAGGCCTTGGGCCCTCGGGGGTGCGGGTGCCATGCACAGACAGACAGGACAGACAGACAGACCTGAGTCCTCCTTGGGTGGTGGTGCTGGGTGCTGAGTCCTCCTGGGTGGTGGTATTGTGTGCTGAGGCCTCCTGGGTGGTGGTATTGAGTGCTGAGTCCTCCTTGGGTGGTGGTGCTGGGTGCTGAATCCTCCTTGGTGGTGCTGGGTGCGTCTCCCAGGACAGAGGAGACACAGTCCAGTCGGAGGAATGGAGGGGCGGACAGAGGGACGGACATGTGGATTGGGAGACGGAAAAGGAGGACGGCGACACACGACGGAGAGAGGCGCAGACACACAGACAGACGGACAGACAGGACAACATAGAGACAGACAGGGAGACAGACAGACGCACAAGAGATGGACAGACAGATGGACAGGGAGACAGACACATAGACAGGACAGATGGATGGACAGATGCAGGGGGCCCTGCACCCCGGGCGCTCTCCTGACCAGCAGGAGAGGCAAGGAGGCGCGCCCCTCCACGCCGAGGGTGAACCCAGAATAGGTTAATAAACAGCAAGTCGCCCGCACGCAGCCCACCCAACCTTTATGCCACAGTTAGATGGTCAGTCGACTTGGGCAGAGTTCAAGACCGCTCTCTGTTTATTGGCGCGAACCCCATCTTAAGTATGGGCAATGGCAGCAGGAAGAGGAGGGGTGTAACATACCTAGTCAGGGGCTACGATTGGCGGTCGGAGCTGTCTGTCAAGGGTGGAAGGCCATGGGACCTCCCTAAGGGGCGGCCTGAGTCTATGTCACTACCAGCAGGACCACCCCAGGTTACTGCCTAGAGCTGCCTTCCAGTTCCGGGACCCGAAGGCAGGCGGGGGTTAGCCAGGATCCCTCTCCCCGGAGGCGGTGCAACAGTCACACAACTCCAGGGCGTGCACAGTCGGGGCCAGGCGGTGCGCCCACATCTCCTCCTTTTCTGTTTAATAAGCTGGTGGATGTCCTACTTGAGAAAGCGCCTGTCTTAGGTCGTCCCCCCTGAAGGATCTTACCTGTCATTGGCTGGCCATCCTAGCTCGTCGGGGCCACCCTGCCTATGAGGCTTGCCAGCCCCAGCAAAGAACAAGGCGGGAGGAGAGGGGTCTGTGCTCAAGAGGAGGCCCTGCTATTTCTGCCTCACGCCTGTGCACTCTGGTAGGCTGCACATCCTGGAAGGGGCCATGACCAATTTCATAGGGTTCCCAAATGGCTAAAGGCAGCATAATGCTGCCAAACCACCGTTGACTGGACAGCTCTGGCTCATTGCTTAAGAACTAGGGGAAGCCTATTTGCCCTAGCATGGTCAGGTGTAAATACAGAGGCTATATAAGCACAGAGGCAAATGCAAACACAGGTCATGGGGGTCTCTCCCACGAGGAGGAGAGGGTAGGGGAGCCACCAGCATTCCTTCCAGAGGGACCAGCCAACACAGCAAGCCTGCAGCTCCCAATGAACAGTACCCACCCTTGCTCCTGTTGATCTTGCTAGCACCTGGCACTGGACCGTACATGGGGGGAATGGAGTGGATCGGGTGAGAGAACAGAAACACTTATTTCCTTGAAGCTTAAGAACATAATGGGAGGGCTGAAAGTGAGGAAGTGGGTGGATGGACCTTGAATAAACATTCAGAACCATCTAGTTCTCCTTTCTGTTACAACTAAAGCCTGCAAGACCAGAGATCTGTCACACAACTCTCCTCTATCTTATTGCACCAAAAGGGTCCGAGGACATGTTAGATTGTTGCAGAGCCATAAATGAAGTACTCATTTTCAATACTTGATGCACTTAGGGTACATTTGAAACCCATTTCCCTCTTCTACCTTTACGCTTCTATCTCCCTAACACACCTGAAGCCAAGTTTATCATCCAATTGAGGAGGAAGAGAGCAGGAGGAGGAGGAGAGCAGAGGAGGAAGAGAGCAAAGGAGGCGGGAGAGCAGAGGAGGAGGAGAGCAGAGGAGAGCAGAGGAGCTCAGAGGAGTGCAGAGGAGAGCATTATTTATTTTTGTTTTTTTTTGCTCCCAGCTGGGAGGAGAGCCACGGGTTGAGGATGGTCCCTGCCTGCGGGTCCCCGTGCTGAGCCCCATACAGGTCCCTCACCGCGCCTGCCTGGCACCTACTCTGCCAACTACTTGTGCAGCCGCCAGGACTGAACTTTGGAGGACTTGTCGCTACTCCTCTGGCCAGTTGTCTTGGCAGGAGGTAGAAGGTGGCCAGAGGACCCCCCCCTTACCATGCTGGTGAAGAAGCCTGTGGGGAAGGGAGCAGGGTGAAAGGCTGGATCTGAAGAACCCCAGCCCTTCCAGGCAGCATTGCACCTGTGCCATGCCCCCGTGCACCACCTGGCCACCCTCCTCTCCGGGGTGGCCATGATTTCGTGTCTGTAACTTGGGGTGAAAACCAACGACCTTCAGGCGAGGATCCTCACCCTGGAATCTGCTAAAAGGCACCCTCCGTTCCCTGCTGCCGGAGAAGGCAGATCAGCTGAAGACCATAGTCAGGTGTGTGAGGCTGGGCCTTGCTCGAGGGGGAGTTGCATGTGGATAGAATTTTGCACAGGTTCAGTCAGTCTACAGGATCCACCCGTACTGGTTATACAGTTGATTTGGGATGTGTGAGCCTCTGTGGTATCTATTTATTCAAGTCCCCTCCTTGGTTTCTCTCCAAGTCTGTGTGGAGGATCTTCCCTCTGTCTTCCTTAAGGATTGCATTGTTGCAATGGCAGTAGGGGCTTTGCCCGGCTGTTTAGTTTTGTGGAGTCTGGGCTGTCAGCATTCTCAGTTGTATGGAGAATATTCATTGTAATGCTCACATCTGTTTTTCATTTGATAAGGTTAGGCCTTATCAATAGAGAATGGTAAGCACTCTTAAAAGTGAAATAAGCCCATAGATTTAAAAATTCATTTAACTCGAATTCTTTTCATATTAAAGGTTTTAAAAATTGGGAAAAAAAAGTTTTCCTTTGTTTTTTGGAGGGGGAGAGTTAACAGAGGTTGTGTTCAGATATTGATGAATGGAGAATTGAAAGGGATTCCTTTAAAGATGACTTAGACTCCAGTAGGGAGAGGGTAGTTTTTCTGCCAGTGGAGAGATGCAGTAGTTGCAGCCCGAATGTGATAAAGTATGTCTACAACATTGGCTGTTATTGATAGGACACACATTGCCATGAGCTGCATTGTTAGTGCCGGAGTTTTGCCTTGGCTGTGCAGGGAGAGGGTGGGGATAGTTGAATAATGAAGAAAGGTATTCCCCAAATCTTTCAATCTATGTCAATGTTAAATTGATTTTTAAATTAAAAACAAAATTATGTCTTGAGTACTGTTAGCATTGGCTAAGATCCATGCACTTACATAAATGCTGTTTGTGCAGGCTATCAAACATTATTAACAGCCACAGAGGAAGAGTCCCTGAAGAACTCACAGAACTGGGATACTACTGCTAGCTCTTAATATATCTTCTTTTCCTACAGGATCCTAACGAACACATGGCCTAAACTGAGAATCACAAGAGAAACACCTTCTGAGTGCAACTGTCCAGCAGGTAAGAAATGAAACTAACTAGGTTCATCTAGGGGAGAGCATTTGCAAACAAACGATCATATGCCTGTCAGGTCTACCTGTAACAGTAACAGAGAAAGAATGCAGACCCAACTTGCTTTAAGAAAATCAACATGTCTCCCCTTTGACAGATGGTGAGTAAAGCCACAAATATTATTTTAAGCAGCATACCAGTGTCTGTGAGGGGAAAAAAAAGAGCTAATCACCATGAAAAATATTGGCAAGGGGATATACAAATTTCTTAGTATCCCGGATGAAAAGTCATCTTCAATTTTATTAAATAACTTCAGTGTTCGTGGTGAACCTGGTCTGAATAGCTGTGAAGCCCTGGTGTCTAATGTTATATTAGTGCAGAGTTTCTTGTGGTTATTATATTCGCAAGTGATCTGACCTGTAGGTAAAAATGAAGACTAAAGGAAATTAGTTCTTTATTTTGTTCTCAGTACCTTGCCAGAAATATTCTTCCATGTTGTCCATTTTTCTGTGTAGTTATAAGAAACCATAGTGACAGTGTGTATTAGAAGGATAGAGACGAAAGGGTAGTGAATGAGCACCCCCAGCCCCCACCCCCGAATCATTAAATCTTCATTCAGAGACTTCTGAGCCTTGGTTGTTGTCTGTAGACCTAACAATTTAAAAGCTCTTGGAATATGGCCAGGGGAAGGCATTTAGTGGATACAATATTATATAAGGCATCAAAACTCCCATGAATCTCAAGAAGTTCTTTAGATAAACATGGTGAATGTATTTATGAACATTCTAGTTTCTTTCATCCTTATGCATGGAAAATGAGTCTTTTTCTCTCATATGGAAGAGCTCATTTCAATGTAGTCATGTGCTTCATAATGACACTTCAACCCAAGACAGGTCACAAATATAACAGTGGACCCTAAGATTGTGTAACCTAGTGATGTCATAGCAGCTTAGTTTGTGTGAGTGAGCTGTGTTGATGTTTGCTCAGCAGTGGGATGGCAACAGCACAGCCTTAGAACACGCCCCAGTTATGATTAAGCTGCAGGTGACTGTGAAAAACTTTGCGGCTGCTGTTCACTGCTGGCTCACGCCTGTAATCCTGGCTACTCAGTAGTGGAGATCTGAGAATTGCAGTTCAAAGCCAGCCTAGTCAGCAAAGTCTATGAGACTCTTATCTCCAACAAACTAAGAAAAAGCTGGAAAAGGCACTGTGGCTCAAGTGGTAGAACGCTAGCCTTGAGCACAGAGAGGCTCAGGGATAGCACCCAAGACCCTGAGTCCAAGCCCCGGGACTGGGGATAAAAGGACTACTGGCTGTAATTTCTTATAGTTTGCGGTTGGTTTTTGTCTCATGATAAACTAGTTCAGGCACAGTTTAGACTTTTCAATTTTCAGGTTATACAGCATAAAAGCTTTTAGTATTTGTATTTAGTATTTGTATTTGACCATCTTTGAGATATATTATTTTTTCAGTGAAGGCTTTTGATGAGAAGACAAAGCGTGGATGTTTGACATTGTGTGTTTCATCCTGAGTAGTTGAGAAAGACCTCAGAAGTAAGATATTCAAGGGAAGAACTTTTCCAGGACAGGAATGAAATCACAGCTGCCCCTGCCCCATAGAGATGATGTTAATTTCCCCGACAGTGGGTAGGGTAGGTATAGGACTTCACAAATCACACCTGGCAGGAAGAGCATCTTTTGAATATACAAAAAAATCCAGTACACGGGCTGTGTGTATGTGGGGAGCTTAAATTTAATTTGGAAGATTCATAACAAACTTGGTAAAATGTTGAAAAGTGACCACACCGAGTTCTATTTCCAGAGGAGATACTATTGTTTTTATGATGCTTCATGTAGGGCAGTGATTGAACTCTTGTCATCTGGGAGAAAGCTATTATCCTTAAGAGTTTGCTGTATATTCCCTGGGATGATTATTACAGACTTTGTTTTTCCATCTTGCTTTTTTTGGGGTCAGTCCTGGGCCTTGGACTCAGGGCCTGAGCACTGTCCCTGGCTTCTTCCCGCTCAATGCTAGAACTCTGCCACCTGAGCCACAGCGCCCCTTCTGGCCGTTTTCCATATATGTGGTGCTGGGGAATCGAACAGAGAGCTTCTTGCCACTAGGCCATATTCCCAGCCCTGTTTTTCCATCTTAATGTGATAAATGAATAATAAACAGCAATTCTCTTGGGTTGTTGTTTATTGGTTGCTCTATCACCTGCTTTCCTTCTTGCCACCACTAGAACTCTGCATTACATCAGTTTTTTACCTGGCTCCTTGGGAGGAACTCTGAAGGGGCACATTCAAACACACAGAACCAGATGGGGTTTTTGGTGAGTTACAGAAATAAACTCAGTTCTGCTTGTCCAATAACAAGACATCACCCAAACGCAGGCTTTGTGTTAAAAGATTCTGGAGAAAACCAGCTGATGCAGGATTATCTTAGGGAATGAGCTGGCTGGCCAAAAGGGCTTAGAAAGAAGATATGGCACTTCCCACCTGATTTGGCTGGAACCTCTGTTCGCCATGTGTGACTAAGACTTGTCACCCAGACATCTGTTTGCAGGACAGAGTGAGACAAGTGTGACCTCAACTCAGTTCCTGTGGACACATGCCCATCCATTGAAGTTGACACTCTTGATGACAGGCTGAGTCTCAGAGCCAAGGGTCGGTAGCAAAGAAGCAAATTTTGTGTTGTTTGTACTCACTGATGGCTTCTGCTAGAACTCAGGTCTTACTGGGGTTTTCCCAGGTAGCCTCTGTGGGAAGGCTTTGAGGACGATTTATTGAATGGCTTCTCACAGTAGGAGAGGCTCTTTGTGATTTACTTTCTATAACTAGGAGAGTTTTAAGTGCTAGCAATCTTAGGATTTGTCCCCTGGGCAGAGGGACTCCAGAGCTAGAAGCCTCATAAGGAATCCAGAATGAGCTGGATATGTCTAGACTGCAATCTTAGATCTGATACTAAATAATGGTGTGACTGAGATCAAATGAATGCACTTCATTTTTTCACCAGGAAAAAAAAGAGTAGAAATTCCTTCTCCATTGTACGATTTATGTAAATTGTTTGGCATATTAGTGTTTAGAGCTTAAATAATACTTCTGTTTTTTTTGTGTTGGTTTTTTTTTTGTAAGTTTCTCAGAAAGACTAGGCAAATTCTCTTACCACTAAAGCTGCACCCACAGTTCATTAGTCTTTTTCTTACATTCCTTCCTCTGCTCCACAGAGGAACAAGTGGGAAATGTTGCAAAAGTGCTCAGAACCTAAAGCTAATGTACATGGCGGTTAGTTAAACATCTGTAGGTCATTTATAAAGATAATCTTGCCTGTCAGTATCTCTTGGTGTTGTAGCAGTGGAATTTGGGGGTTTTCATGATACCTAGTTTTGTCTCCAAAGTGTTCACCAAAATGACAGGGGAAACAGACCATTTAGACCGAAGCATACCGGGGTAGAAAGACTTGGATTTATTGGGCATGGACTTAGTAAAGAGTGTCTTTACAGCTTCAATATGAGATGTTTACCAAAATGAGTGTCTTCTCCATCTGACTCGTAGACCTATTCAAATCAGATTTATTTATACAGTGATATTTATAACATAAAATTGGACAGTCATTATTATATCATCTTTGTCCTCAGTAGAAAGGCATATTTACCTTTTTTGTAAGATCAAGAGACGCTCTAGAAAACCAAAAGAAAATTTTCTTTTAAGAACCCCAAATAATTCATCAAAGCTATTTTAGCAGATTTGCGTTAGCAATGGCAGAGACAAGGAAATAACAGCTGCTATTTGTGGCTTGATCCCTGTCATACCTGACTGTCTCTAAGAGAGTAACTTGGCTCGTCACTATGGCTACAGAATTCTACTTCAGGTTGTGTTCTTTGGATCTTCCATGAAGTATGCATAAAGCAGGCATATTTACAGAAAGGTTTCTCTGTCCAGCCAATGAAGAACGATGGGAATGGATACACCATTCAAGTGATAAGACTCATTCATCAGTACCATTAGCCTCCTCAGCCTATTAGGTGTTGAAAAGATATGTCCAGCCATCCCAGAGGACCATGCAGAGATCATCACAGACAGGAGAAAAGGTTCAAAAGGAGGTTTATAAGTGGGGCCATAGTTCCCATGGGAGAGGGAGCTACATGGTGTCTGCACCTTATCCAGGTGGCAGCTCTCTCTCTGGGGGTAAAGGGGAAGTAGATAGGTAGTGAGTAGGAGTGGCTCATTAGGTATGGGTGGATCTGGGGGCTAGTGGGAGGAGCTGAGGACCTGAGGCTAAGGAAATGCAAACAGGTATAAGAACCTCTGTGGTGTCATCCATGTAGAATAGGAAATGAAGAAAGCCACCTTGGCTTTTTCATTAACATGTTACACAATCTTGTGCAAATCATTTCCACATATGGCTTTTTACAAACTGGTCATATCATTGTAAGTAAGAGCTGGGCAATAACGACTTAGCATCTTAGTCAATTCTCTACCTAGCATAAATTCTAAACAGTACCAGATTTTGGGATTATTTTTGGGGGGGAGCAAATAAGGCAGACTTGCCCTGTATCCTCATGGAGTTTCTAGTTCCATGAAGATGACACCAAATGTTAATTTGAAAAGGACTTTCCATGTGGGATAAGCAAAATCAAGAGGCGTACATTTTGGAGCATATAACCTAAATCTATGAAATGTTTACAATATGGGAAGTTGTTTAAATGGTTTGGTGGTAGAGAAAGAAAACTATACTTATGTTTCAGAAATCATAATAGAAGAAAATATGGCTCCTGAGAAAATCTGTAGGAATGGATACAAAGTTTGTTGGTTGCCTTTTGAATTTCTAAGAATTGATGGATAGGTAGATAAAGGTACACTGGTAGCTGATCTGCTGATATTCCAAATGAAAGAAACATGATATTTTTTTTCTTGGTCATGGGGCTTGAACTCTGGGCCTGGGCTCTGTCCCCTGAGCTCTTCAGCTCTACCACCTGAGCCACTTTCTAAACATGATTTTTAATATAGAATGGACAGCCTGTTCTATATGATGATAGTCTATTCTATTCTATGAATAGTGAGATTAAAGTTGAGAACTTCTTTGTGTGGAGTGTTTAACAGCTACAGGTAAAAAGTGAGACTAGAAGCCATCTGGTGGTGGCTCAGTTATAATTCTAGCTTCTTAGGAGATTGCAATCTGAAGGTTGAGATTCAAAGCCAGCCTAGGCAGGAATTTCCATGAGTCTCTCACCTTCAATAGCCACCAAAAAGCCAAAGTAGAGCTGTGGCTCAAGTGATAGAAAGCCAGCCTTGAGCAAAAAAGTTAAGGGCATTGCCCAGGCCCTGAGTTCAAGCCCTAGTATGAGCATACACAGAAAGTAGATACTTCTTAAGGTATCCTCTATACTTATGAAATGACTATTTACAAAATGGGAGTAAATGCAACAAGCGCAAGTACCCCTCATTCCCAAGTGGGAGCAGTACAGATCCTGGTGATGGATTGAGGTCGCCCCAGTATGGTGATGGACGTAAATGGTCACGCTTGCTTTGAGATAGAGCATTCTTCCCCCTGGTGTCAGAGCCTTTGTGTTCCTTTGCTAATCCAGTGGATTTGAGCATATAAAACTCCATGTCTTGCTGTATACATTTTCATGATATCGAGAACAGAAACAGTTTTACCTTAAGAAACTTGAATAAGCAACTTGAGATGGTGAATGTTATGGAAATGAAAATGGCAGATATTCTCCACTTCCTGTGACACAGAACAGGGCACAGTGATGAGGGTGCCCCCACGAATGTCCCCAGTAAGTCTTTCTGAGGCCTAATGAATCAACAGGCTGGACATGACATGCTCAGTGACTTTTCTGCTGAGAGTGGACAAGGACAAGTTGCCTTTTGAAGGGGTGTTCTTGTTCTCTTTTGTCTGCCTTGTTTACAATGAAGAAGCTAATTCTTCCAATTCTTGCTCTGTGATGCTTGGCTTGGAATTTGAGGCCTTTTCCTTGCTTCATTTAAACCACTCCTCCAGTTCCTTTTTTTTTTTTTTTTTTTGGCTTTTGAGTTATCTTTGGATAGTCTTTTGGGCTGGCCAGCCCTCCCCTTCCTCTATCTCTTCCACCTTTCTCCCTTTTCCTTCTGCCCTTTTCACTCTTCTTCCCCTTTAACTCCTCCTCCCCTCCCTCCCCTGCTTTTCATTTGATCAGGTGGTCTCAAGACTGTGCTCCTCCCTACCTCTGTTCCCCAGTATCTGGGAAACAGAAGTGTGCCACGATGTCTGGCTTCCTTTCCCTTTCTCACTGTAGTAATTCCGTTGGTAATTATGTAAAAGGATACCAATACTATATGGAATTTCAATTCACTGTACCTTATTCGATGTGTGGAGCAAGCATTCTTTCAAGCCACAGTCTGCTCTGCTTCTGATTGCTTTGTAAGGCTGTAAAATCAACACTGTGACATGACCAAAATGGAAGCCATCCAAGACCTATCATGAAAAATTGTTGGGTGCCCTCCTTACCATGTTAGAGACTTTCTGGGGTGGTTTGGTGGAAGTGGAGAATGTGAAAACTGTTTATGGATGACTCTGAGCTGCAGGCTGAAACCTGAAACCCAGGATATGACTGGCTACACCTAGAAGCATTGCTACCTAACCTGGCTTGCCAAGATGGGTGAAGTTTGATGGGGTGGTTTAAAGTGCCATGGAATTTTCACAATGCCCCCAATCCCTCCCCAATTTGTGTTAACAATGGTGATTCTTACGTGGAGATAGGAGGAACTGAGCTAAATAGGAGTTCACTGCTCCACCAGTTTCTTCCCAATTGAATTGCGAGCTATCCTTGTCTTCTTTGGTGATGGACAAAATCAGTAGAGAAAGCAAATAGTTTCTCCAACCCATCAGCTCTAAGATACCTGAAATGCAGTCAATGTTGCACTTGTGTATAGTAGATACAGCCACAGCCATGAACTTTGGGGCTAGTATTCCAACAGCTAGAATAAGTGGAATTAATACTGTCATTCAACTTACTGTGGAACTTCTTCCCCTCAAAATTTGGAATTTCTATGAGTACAGGATAATTTGGAATTACGATGACACTTCTGACGTCATTGCATCCAGAGATGTCACTGCCTCTTCAGTTGAAGGCCTTATTCTCTTCACGAATGGTAGTTGAAATGTATTCCATTTTCCCTTCATAATGTGTTCCTTACATTGATCACTAGATTCATGCAGTTTTTGTTATAAGGGCATACTTATAGGCTTTGACACCTAAAATGTAAAAAAAAAATTATAATTTCAATTTATAGGCGTCTGTTCTTCGTTATGGACATGAAGCTTTAATTCTTGTATTTAAAATATATTCACTCGTTATAAAATACAATGATCATATTTACTCTAATTGAGTAAATTGTAGCAAGCTCTGGCTTGTACAATTATGGTATAACTGGGAGTCAGAATATATGTCTAGATAGTCTTCTTTGTTATCGGTTCCTCGCTCGCCTCTTCTCCCACTCTTCTCACCTCTTTTCCTCCTCTTCCTTCTCCCTTTTCTTCCAAAAGAGCTCAATGTTCCTCACTGAAAGTGAGGAACATATTCCTTAATCTGTTAGCACTAGAAAGTTGGGGAAATGCACAATGTAACCCACTGTGATATACATCACAAACATCAACATCTCTCACCCCATCCGTCTGCCTTAAAGTCTGAGATTTTTTTAAAGCCTTTAAGTCATCCCAGTTTTTTACATGTTTCTGTGCATTTTTTCATTTTTCTTTGTGCTTTTTTACTTTTTGGTGCCTGCACCAGGGCTTGTACACAGGTCCTGAGTGCTATCCCTTAGCCTTTGCACTCAAGGATAGTGGTCTACCACTTGAACCACAGCTCTGTTTCCTGATTTTTTGGTGATTAATTGTAGATAAGAGACTTTCTGGTGCATGCTTTCTTTGAACCTTGATTCTCAGAAATCATTCTCTTGAGTATTACAGACATGAGCCACTGGCACCTTGCTCCTTTGAGCTTTTATTCTTCACACATACGCACATAGAGTCTTGTCAACAAGTTGCTGCTGCCATTAACTTTTTAATATAGTTATTGTTAACACTAGAGTTTTGTTGAGCAGTTAATGTTTTAGCTGGCCAATAGTATCTGCAACATAACTTTCCCCAAATTACAATGTCCCTTAGTATCTGAAGTGGTTGGCTCTACAACCCATGTGGCTAATGAAGTTCTTTTGATATAAAACAGTATAATATTTGCATATAAACTACAAACATCCTTCATATACTTTGTCTTCTCTAGATTGCTTACAGTAAGTAATATAATTGAAATAATGTGTAACTAGATTTTATACCATATTATAGGGCATTATGACAAGAAAACAGTGTGAATGTGTTTTAGTACAGATGCACTGCTTTTCCCTTAAAGATGTACAATCTGTAATTGGTTGAATTTGCATATGCAGAGTATTTATTTGTGCATTATTTATAGAAACTATGCTGTAAGAAAGTTGGTCTTTGGTAAAATGATGATGGTTCTATGTTGAAACTGAAATGGAATCCAGGAGGAGACTGTGAGTTTTGTGTCTGCATTTAAATGACAGGCAAGATCTTGAGAAATTACTAATATTGTAGCCAATATTGACTGAGAAATCCAATGCATTTCACAGAGAGAGTGTAAATCTGGCCACATTGTAACGAGTACAACAGAAGGAAAATTGAAAGACTATCTTGTTCCCATTGAAATGAATGTCCACTGTCATCAGGTGTTTGAGCAGGGAGTTGTGGATAGCTCTTTGGCCAAGCAAAGCACATTTTATACGTGTCTGGTAGGACATGCATAGAATGACACAGCAGCTCTACAAGCTATTGAGCTTTGTTGAGTGATAGTTTTCCCTTCCGTATATCGTTTCAAACTATGGGCTTCAAGGAAGTCTGCAACATAAAAATGACTTTTTGTTTTGACAGACCTGGGGCTTGAACTCAGGGCCTGGGCACGGAGTATCTTTTGCTCAAGGCTGGCACTCAGCTCTACTCTGAACTATCTGGTGGTTGGAGCTTAGTGTCTTGTAGACTTTTCCTGCCCAGCTTGCTTTGAACTGTGATCCTCAGATCTCATTTCTGAATAGCTAGGATTGTAGGCATTGGCCACCAGTACCTGACTTCCCGACTTCCTGAATTTTGCTCCTCTGTCCTCTGTCCTCCTCCTCAGGCCCCCTTCCTTCCTTCCTCCTCCTTTTTTCACCTTTCTTCTTTTTTCCCCTTCCTCCTCCTTTTTTCATCTTTCTTCTTTTTTCCCCTTTTCTTCATTGCTTTGCTTTCTGAGAGAATTCAATGATCAGCCAACCATGAAATGGGAAAGTGGACCAAATAAGGCTGGATAATTTATTTGAGCCAAACAGAGGTATTATAATCTATTAAAAATATTTAGCCAAACACACTGTATTCGTGACTTTATCTCATAACCCTGCAGATTGTCTGTTAGTTGCCCAGGACCTGAGGCAGGAAGGCGGACCAATGTGCCTGAACTTTCCAGTCATGTCTTTGCAACTGGTAGTTTTTAATAAAAGAAAAACTCTAACATTGTGAAATTACATCAGTGAAGAAACCATAGCTTTTTATGTTCTTGTACATGCTTTTCTTCTGTGCAATGTTATTCAATGCCCTAAATTTCAGCTACTTTTGAGATATTTTCTTGAATGTTGAGATTAGTCTGGAAATCAGGCTAGTAATAAATGAATTGCTGGTGTGGTAATAAAATTTATGTTACCATTTTATGAATATGAAAATGTCTAATTGTTATAACACAAGGTATCTTTGGATTAAGAAGTCTAGGACATTTTATTCTTTTACACCTTTTTTTTAAAGCAGGAAAACCTTTGCTTCTACCATCAGTCTTGAAGCAGAAATCCCAGAAAAAAGAATTTTATAATCAGTCACAAAGAATTCCTACACGCATCATGTATCCCTTCCTCATCATTTCCCATTTCTTAAGAGTCTCCACATTGTTTAATTGTAATCATGTGCAACTAGCATTTTAAAGCTTCACACTGCTTTCACATTTATGGGATATGATGAGAAGATAAGAATGGTTGAAACTCAAGAGTAAATACAGGAAACTTAAGAGTAGATGTAGAAATGTGACTCCACCAGGCTTTCATGGAGCACACATTACCCCAGTGGGCTTCATGTTGTGGCCATCCCATATATAGAAGAACAAACTAGAAGGTGCACTGTCCCAAACAACCCCTCATTCTAGTCAGGCCCCTCTCCTGTACTCTGCTTTGCAATTCTGTAGCAGGAATCTAAACTCTGGTTTCCTTCCATTGCATTGGTGTTGTTTTGACCTGACTTTCCCTCAGCTTGGAACTTACGCATATGGGACTCAGGTGGAAGGGCCCTGCCTTTCCAGGGCCTGCACTTAGTATTCAATCTATTGTGGAGCAGAGGGATGTTCATGACCCATAGCTAAACACCTCCCACGTCCCATAAAGTGACATGTTGTTTCTATTAAGGGATCATTTTCTTAAGTGAAATCATGACCAGTCATGATGGCATGGAAGTATACAGAGGCCAAGTGACTATGTGTTACTTTAATTACCAAAGAAGTAACTATTATGATTCCATAATGGTTCAAAGAAGAATTTTAAGACTGAAACAGTGGTTTTATTGTTTCTTTAGTTCAGAAGTAATTGAAATGGAATATGTAAATAGAGTCAAAGTGGACTTTTCCAAGTGAGAAAGAGAAGCCAATTGCACTTCGAAAGAAACTATATGACTATAGCAAGAAAGACATCGCCAATTAACAAATATTTATTTTCCTTTGCTATTCTCTGCTATTTATCCTGTTACATAGTAGTGGAATGAATTAGGAAGAGAGTGATGTAGAGTGCATGGTTTTCCATTGCAACACAAACTCTATCTATCTATCTATCTATCTATCTATCTATCTATCTATCTACCTACCTACCTACCTACCTACCTACCTACCTATATTTTTGCTGTTCCCGGGGTTTGAACTCAGGCTTGGACACAGTCCCTGAGCTTTTTTTGCTTAAGGCTAGCACTCTGTCACTTGAGCAATAGCTCTACTTCCAGCTTTTTGGTGGTTAATTGAAGAGAATTGTCTCACAGAGTTTTCCTGTCCAGGCTGGGTTAGAACCTCGATCCTCAGATCTCAGCCTCCTGAATAGCTAGGATTACTGGCTACAGCCACTGGCTTCCAGCTTACTTTCCCTATAGTCTTAAAACTATATAGGAATCAACTCTTGGTAAGCTTTTTTCCATTTTTATGTTTATATTACTAATGATTATTTTGTCTCTATTTCCCTGTCTTATGATTATTTAATTATAAGACAATTGTTTATTTTTTATTTGATTAGTTATTTAAAGACGGGTCTTTGGGCTTTATATCATAGGATCCAAAGGTAGCACTAATGTCTGTGAACCTTAAAATTATACTACCACTTTTTTGATGACCAAAGCTCATTAGAAACTGGAGCCTGTGGCTCAGGCCTGTAATCCCAGATCCTCATGAGTTTGGAGGATTGTGCTTTGAAACCCGCCCTGGGCAGGGAAGTCCATGACATCCATCCTCCATGAACCACCAAAGTACCCGAAATTGTGCTATTTCTCATGGGGTAGCAGGCCAGTATGGAGTGACAAAGCTAAGGACATAGCCCAGTCTCTGAGTTCAATTTTCAGTGCTGGCTCAAAAACCAAAACCCCACCAAAACACAACTGACCTGAAAGACTCTAGTCCCTGTGCGTAGGAACTAATAATTTGTCCTACTACTGTGAAGGGAAGAGCTTCTGAGTTCTTACAAAAACTATCTTTAAGTATTTGTGCAAAGGAGTTGCCATTTGACAAAGCAGTTTATGAATATGGCCCATCTTAACCCACCTCACCCCTTTCAACATTCTTGCCCCTCCTTCCTCTGCCCAGCCCTTCCGTTTTCTTACTTTTGTAGTATGTACAATGAATTCTTGACTACAATTCCCCCCTTCCCCTTCATTTGTCTCCCGCTCTCACCTTGCCCCCACTTGATGAGCTGCTGTTTTTCACCCTTATGCTTTGGGAAGTAATGATAAGCACCACCCCCCCCCCCGCCGCCAGTACTTCCTCAGAACTTTCTAGATTCCTAAGAGTGGTCATTGTAAATGTCTAACACAAGAATAAATAGGATAGCAAGATATGAGAGGGTTAAAGACATGCTTTAATCATAATCTTTGTGATTCGAGTAAAGAAATGTTGTTGAATAAAGACACTGCACATTCCTGTTGGATATTTCTCACAGAGTGAACACAGTGCTGTCCCAACTCTTTTACTATATTTAAGTTTTTGGCTCATCACTGGTATTTGTTTCATAATCTAACAAAAAGATCACGTGTCTCTTGCTAGCAAAAGCTGCAGAGGAGGGAATGCTTATTCTATGAGTAGAGAGAGAAGGAAGGCTGGAGAGATGTTTGTGCTTGTGGAGAAGCTTATTTTATTTTTTTTTTAATAAACGCAGGCCATGTTTGCCACCTCCCGAATTTTGCGCTACTCTTTTCGCTGTCCTAGCTTTGACTTAGTTTGTTTTATGTTCTCGTTTGGTTAGTTCCTTGAACATCCCATCTAATTTACATCTTATTCATTTTTGTGTTGCAGCTTCTGAGCAACTGTCTTGAGTCCACACTTCTCTAGATTTTTATACCTAGCAGCCATTTGGCTTCTACTTTTCCTGATCTCTCTCTTCCTCTCTCACTACCTGTGCCTAATGTTGAGGTTATAGTATCCAAAATAGCTCAGGCCTCAGCCACCTTGGTGTGTTCATGCTATCTGTCCCTACCTGCCTCAGTGTCTGTACCTTTTGGCTGGTTTCACTCAGATTATGGACAGAGAATGGCTGAAGTAAATAACAGGAAGGAAGAAAGGAAATGTATGGTGATTAGCAGTTCTTTGAGGGAAATGTTTACCTTTATTCACAAACAGTGTATGTGTTGGTAGTTTTCCTATTGCCAGAGAAAGAGAGTGTTGATTCTAAATGTTAGTTTTTAACATGAGAATCTTAAGCATTATATGTTATAACTCTCAGAAATGTTAGGTGTTTCAGAATCATTAAAAAATATTTATTGTCTTTTTTCTCCTTTATTGTCAAAGTGAAGTACAGAGGGGTTACAGTTTCATATATAATGCAGTGAGTACATTTCTTGTCAAATATGTTAGCTCCTCCTCCCCTCCACATGCCTACCTCTTCCCTCCTGCTTCCCCTTCCACCCACGAGTTGTACGGTTGGTTTACACCAAATGGTTTTGTGAGTATTGTGTTTGGAGTTGTTTGTATTTTTATCCTTTGTCTATTGATTTTGATATTTACTTTCTCTTCCCTAGCTCTAATACACGTATATACAGTATCCAGGGTGCTCAGATGAGATACAGTGATAGTGGGGGTAAAACCACAGGAAGGGAATACGAGAGAAAATAAAAAGGGTACGGATTCATATCGCATGTTGAAAATAATTACAATAATGATATACCACTTGTTTTCATAACAGGAGCTCATTTCACTTAGCATCATCTTAAGTGTCCATAAGGGCATAGCTATTGGGCTATTATGACTTCGGCTTTGACTAGCCTAAACATGTACTAATTATTCAAAAAAAATTTACTATGTGAAGTGAGCCAGACCTAAAGAAACATAGACTGTATTGTTTTCCTCATAGGAAAAACATTTTTTTTTCTTATTTATTGTCAAAGTGATGTACAGAGAGGTTACAGTTGCATATGTCAGGCATTGGATACATTTCTTATACTGTTTGTTACCTCCTCCCTCACTTACCCTCCCCTCCCCCTGCCCCTCTCCCCCCAGAGTTGTTCACTTGGCTTACACCAAACAGTTTTGAAAGCATTGCCTTTGTAGTCGTTTGTCTTTTTATCTTGTATCTCTCGGTTTTGGTATTCCCTTTCACTTTCCTAATTCTAATACCAGTATATACAGTTTCCAAAGTACTCAAATAAGATAAACTGATAGTGAAGGTACAACCGCAGGAAGGGGATACAAGAGCATCATCAACAGTAGAAGCTACAGTTACACATGGCATGTTGAAAGTAATTACAGCAGTGATATAACAGTTGTTTCCATAAAATGGAGGTTGTTTCACTTAGCCTCATCTTATGTGTTCATAAGAGTATTGCTGTTGGGCTCTTGTGATCCTCTGCTGTGACTAGCCTAAACCTGAGCTAACTATTCCCTATGAGAATAGGGAATCCTATTCATAGCATAGAATCCATGTTTCTTTGGGTCTGGCTCACTTCACTTAGGATAATTTTTTCCAAGTCCTTTCATTTCCTTACAAATGCGGCAATGTCATTCTTTGAGACAGAGGTATGAAATTCCATTGTGTATATGTACCACATTTTCCTGATCCATTCATCTACTGAGCGTTACTGGGTGGGATCCATATTTTAGCTATGCCAAATTGTGCTGTGATGAATATTGTTGTGCTGGTGGCTTTTGTGTGTTCTTCTCTGTGGTCTTTGGGTAGATGCCAAATGTGGGGCTGCTGGATCATAAGGGAGCTCTATGTTTACCTTCTGAGAAATCTCCATACCACTTGCTAGAGTGGCTGAACAAGTTTACATTCCCACCAACGATGAAGTAGGGTTCCCTTTTGTCCACATCCCCTCCAACATTTATTATTGTTAGTTTTCTTGATATAGGTCATTCTTACTGGGGTGAGATGGAATCTCAGTGTTGTTTTGATTTGCCTTTCTTTTATGGCCAGAGATGTAGAGCACTTTTTCATATGACTCTTAGCCATTCTCATTTCCTCATCAGAGAAGTCTCTTTGTAAGTCTTTAGCCCACTTGTTGAGGGGGCTGTTGGTTCTTTGCGGTTTTGTTTTGGAGGAATTTAATTTTTTGTAGTTCTGCATATATTTAGATATGAGGTCTTTGTTCATTGTATGGCTGATAAAGATCTTTTCCCAATCTGTAGGCTTTCCATTCATCTTGTGAGCTATGTCCTTTGCCCTGCAGAAGCTCAGCAATTTGATGCAATCCCATTTGCTCGTCCTTTTTGTGATTTGTAGCATTTATGGCTCTTTGTTAAGGAAGGTCTGTCCTGTGCCAAGGAGCCCAAGTGTTTCTCCTACTTCTTTTAGTGCTTTCAAGGTATCTGTTATAATTTCAAGATCTTTGATCCATGTGAATTGATTTTGGTGCAGGATGATATATAAGGATCTAATTTTGCTTTGTTGTGGGTGTTGAACCAGTTTTGCCATCACCATTTGTTAAAGAGGCTATCTTTCTTCCATCGTATTTTTTTAGCTCCTCTATCAAAGATTAAGGGGGCTTAGTTCTGTGTGTTCACTGCTGGATCTTCAATTCTGTTCCATTGGTCTTCAGGCCTGTTCATTGCCAATTCCAAGCTGTTTTTATAGCTATAGCTTTATAATACAGCTTGAAGTTTGGTATTGTAATTCCTCCGGCATTGTTCTTTCTGCTTAGGATTGTTTTTGCTAGTCGGGGGGTCATTTATTTTTCCATATAAATTTCTGGATTGCTTCCTCAATTTCATTAAAAATGGTGTTGGGATATTAGTGGGTATTGCATGGAATTTGTAGATAGCTTTTGGCAATATTGCCATTTTGACTATATTAATCTTCCCAATCGAGGAGCATGGGAGGTTTTTCCATTTCCTTAGTTCTTTTTTTTTTTTTTTTTCAAATTTTTATTATCAAAGTGATGTACAGAAAGGTTACAGTTTCATATTTTAGGCACTGGATACATTTCTTGTACAGTTTGTTACCTTGTCCCTCATACCCCTCTCCCTCCTCCCCCTTTCCTTCCCCCCCCCCACGGAGATGTTCAGTTCACTTACACCAAACAGTCTAATCATAGAGGTCTTTCACTTCTTTGGTTAAGGTTATTTCTAGGTATTTTATGTTTTTGAGACTATTGCAAAGGGAGTTGCTTTCCTGACTTCAGCCTCTGTCTTCGTGTTATTAGCATATAGAAAGGCTGTTGATTTTCGAGGGTTTATTTTATATCCTGCAACTTTGCCAAAGTTTTGGATCTGCTCTAGTAGCTAGGGAGTAGAGTCTATGGTGTTCGTTAGGTATAGGATCATGTAATCTGCAAAGAGAGAAAGCTTAACTTCATCTTTTCCTATTTGGATCCCCTTTTTGTTTTCTTCTTGCCTAATTGCTCTGGCTAGGAATGTTAAAGAGGAAGGGGAGAGAGCAGACATCTCAATCTTGCTCCTGATTTTCAAAAGGAATGGCTTTGGCTTTACACCATTTAGAATTATGCTTGCTGTTGGTTTGTAATAAACTGCCTTTATTATATTCAGGAATGTTCCTTGGAATCCCAATTTCTCCAGGATTTTTATCATAAATGGGTACTGGATTTTATCGAACGCCTTTTCTGCATCCAGAGATATAACCATGTGGTTCTTTACCTTGCTCTGGTTGATGTGGTGGATTACATTAATTGACTTGCGTATATTGAACCAACTTTGCATCCCTGGGATGGATCCAGTTTGAACATGGTGTATGATATTTTTGATGACCTGTTGAAGTCGATTGGACAGAATTTTGTTGAGAATTTTTGCATCTATGTTCATCAGGGAAATCGTTCTATAGTTCTGTTTTGTTGATGAGTCCCTGCCTGGTTTTGGGATGAGGGCTATACTGGCTTCATAGAATAAGTCTGGTAGTGAACGTTCTCTTTCAATTTCATTGAAGATTTTGAAAAATATTGGTGTGACTTCTGTTTTGAAAGCCTTGTAGAATTCTGCTGTGAATCCATCTGGACATGGGCTTTTCTCTGATGGGAAATCACTTATTGCTGTTTCTATTTCAAGGCTGGGTATGAGTCTGTTTAGAAGGTTTAAATCTTCATGGTTGAGTTTGGGGGTATCAATTTTTTCTAGAAAATCATCCATTTCTTCAGGTTCTCGAATTGTTGGCACAAAGGTTTGCAAAATAGTCCCTTATTGTGTTCTGAATTTTGGTTGTTTCTGTGGTGATGTTACCTGTTTTATCTCGGATCTTGTTTATGTGGGTGTGCTGCCATCGTTTTTTGGTCAGGTTTGCTAGGAATTTGACTATCTTGTTAATATTCTCAAAGAACCAAGTCTTTGTTTTGTTGATTGTTGCGATGGTTTTTTTTCTCCCTCTCAAGTATATTTAATTCTGATTCGATTTTAATTATTTGCTTCCATCTATTGACTTGGGGGTATGGCTTCTTGTTCTCTTTTGAGAAGATTAAGGTGATTCCGTAAGTTGTTGAGTTGCTGTTTATCCAGATTGTTGGTGTAGGCACTCAGATATAAATTTTCGTCTGAGTACTGCCTTTGCTGTGTCCCAAAGGAGGTGGTACTTTGTGCACTCACCTTGGTTGAATGCCATAAATATTGAATTACTGGTCTAATTTCTTCAATGACCCACTGATGGTTCAGCAGTGTGTTGCTTAGTCTCCATGGATTGTATCATTTTGTGTGGTGGCTGTTTGAGTGAGCTTTAATTTTAATCTATTGTGGTCTGAGGGAAGGCAGGGAATGATTTTGATACTTCTGAATTTGTACAGATTTTCTTTGTGCCCTAAGATGTGATATATTTTGGAGAATGTTTCATGGGCTGCTGAAAAGAATGTGTATTCTGGTATTGCTTGATGGAATATTCTGTAGATGTTGGTTAAGTCTAGTTGGTCTATGCAGTTGATTAGTTCTGTGGATTCTTTGGTCAGTTTTTGGCCTGTTGGTCTGTCCAGAGGTGACAGTGGAGTGTTAAAGTCTCCAACAATCAATGTGTTTGGGACTATGAGTGATTTTAGAGTCAGTAGTGTTGGTTTGATGAAGTTGGGTTCTCCTGTATTTGGTGTGTGGATATTTGGATATTGGTGTGTGGATGTCTCCTGTAGGAGACATCGCTTTATTAGTATGTAGTAACCTTCTTTGTCTCTTCTTACCATTTTTCATTTGAAGTCGATTTTATCTGATGCTAGAATTCCACTCCAGCCTGCATTTGGGGGCCATTTATTGGTAGATTTTATTCCAGCCTTTCACCTTTAGAAGAAGTTTGCTTTTGCTAGATAGATGTGTCTCTTGGAGGCAGCAGAAAGACGGATCTTGATGTTTGATCCAAGTAATGAGCCTATGTCGTTTGAATGAAGAATTAAGTCCATTAATGTTGAGAGTTAGGTTGAGAGATGATCATTTGTCCTTTCATTGTAGCTATCTTGTTAAAAGCTGTGTCTTCCCAATTCTTGATCTAATATTCTGGTTTTCTATTTAGGGTTCATTTCTCTGTCTGTATTGGGATCTTGATTATTTTCCCTGTATAGTACATCTTTGAGGATTTTCTGTAAGCTGGTTTGGTGGAGATACATTGTTTCAGTTTTTCCTTCCTGTGGAAGACTTTTATTTGACCTTCAGCTATGAATGAGAGTTTAGCTGGGTACAGCATTCTTGGTTGATATTTATTATTATTTAGGGTTTGGCATACCTCATTCCAGGATCCCCTTGCTTTTCATGGTCTCTGCTGAGAAGTCTGGGGTAATTCTGCTTGCTTTTCCTTTATTTGTGATTACTTTCTTCTCCGTAACATCTTTAAGGATTCTTTCCTTGGACTCTACTGATCCTGTTATGATCACAATGTGTCAGTGGGATGTCCTATTCTGATCTGGTCGCTTTGGGGTTCTAAATGCTTCTTGTATCTGTATCGGCCTACCTTCCTGGATAGTTGGGAAGTTCTTGGCTAATATTCTGTTAAATAGGTTGCATATTCCATAACTTCTTTCTCCTGGTTTTTCTCAATTCCTATTCGCCTCAAATAGTGCTTCCTGCTTGTGTCTTGGAGCTCCTGGAGTGATCTGTTTTATCGATTGGATTGGTTTTGTATTTTTGTGTGACATTTCTCCATAGATTCTAGGGAATCTTCAGCTCCTGAGATTTGATCCTCTGCTTCACCTACTTGAGACTGTAGGCTAGTTACTTGATTTTGAATCTCTTTTCCTTCAGACTGGTCTTTCCTGATGATTTCCATGTCCTTGCTAGAAGTATCTCTTAGGTCCTGCATGGACATCTTTACATTATTAATTTGGTTTTGAGTGCTGTCTCTCAAATCTTTAGCTGGGTAGTTATCTTTTCATATGACTCTTGAAGTTCATTTATCTTTCTCTTTGTTGAGGCCATGAAATCATCTATTACTTTATGGATGGATGATGTATGGATGGATTCAAACTTTTCATTTAACATGTTTATCAGTAGACTTTGTAGAGCATTTTGAGGGTTCTCTTCTATGTCTTTGATTGACTGCTCTGCTTCCTGCTTGTTTTGAGTGGGAGATATGACTGCATTGTTTGCCATCTTGTGTTTCTTCTGCCCATTTGGATTGGGAATGCCTATCTAAGAGCACCTGTGAGCACTGTTTAAGACCCAAAGCAGACCTTACCAAGCACTGTTGTGTAAATCTTAGAAGTTCACAATTATACACAGATACTTGGTATAACTGTATATAAAATTAGATTTGGTGTTCCTAAAAATACAATTTCAAAATAACAACCAATCCTGTATTCAATAGTTAATAAGTACTGTTAAAATACTATGAGCTAGATTTCTCTATAAACCACTTTGATTAACTTGGATTGAACAGGATATCCTCTATCCAAAACCCAGCAATGATATTCATAGGCAGCATCATCAATGTCATGCAGATCTCCAAGAGCAGAGGCAGCTTGGCATCAAGAACGGAGACCTTTGTGTAGCGGACAGCACAAGAGGGGAGCCTTCGCCATATGATTGGTTTCCGGGAACTTCAAAAAACAAGTAACGTGTAAACACTTTGAACATCCTCTGTCCAACCTCATACCTGACACACTCATGCAACCGCACATGAACAAAAAATTCCTCACAGGCGAGCCGACTCTCTCTCTCTCTCTTTCTCTCTCTTCCTCCCCGCCACCCCCACATGCTCACTATAACACACTGTGCCGGGTCCTCCTGGATCTACATCCACATACCTATTTGCACATATGCAGACTTAGGCTTAGGAAGCACACTCTTGTACAGCATCAGGAACGCAACGCATGTAGGCAAGCAGGGGCACACACACGCACACGTGAGCGCACCAGTACACAGTGGCTTGGAAGGTGCTAAGGGGTTTTCGAGGACTGTGTCCTACTTGCTCAAGTCCAGGGTGTTGTTCTCGTGGTGGGCGTGGCTAAGGAGCCCAGCGCTGCTTACTGGACAGTCCATTGGCACTTGGGCCTCCCCCTGCTGTCCTCACCAGTCTCCCATTCCCTGAACCATGCAGCTTCGGAGACCTGGGTAGCAACAAACTCTTCGGGAAAGCAATCAAGGCAGAAATGTCAATGTAACAGGACCACATGATTACGCCCCAGTAGTGCCCCAACCAAGGATGGCATTCGTTACCCCTCAGGTCTACACCCTAAAGCCCAGCGCTGCACGTAGAGAATGGGCAGGCCTGTGCCCCAGAATCCCTTGCCTCTTCTCCCTTCTACTTGGTCCCAGGATGGTGGGGCGCCGAACCTGGCCTTCCTAGCCACCACCTGCCATCTGCAGCTGAGTTCCTGAGGCTTTTCCCCTGCAAACACACCTCCTTTGCTGATAACTCCCTCCGAGTTCTCTCTCCTAGCCCTCCTGTCCCTGCCTTGCTGCTCTGGACTGCTTTCAACTCACACATGCCTCTGCGTCACTGCCTCTTTGCCTCTGCCTCTGCTTCCCAATTTCCCCCTCCTCCTCTTGAGGTTCACAGGCTGCACACCTCCCCATGCACCTCTTCACTTCTTCTGGGGAAATTACAACTGCCTCACCCTGGCCTAGCCCTTCTTATCTCTCCAAATCTCCCTCTGCTCTCACCCTCTGCACACCTGGGATCTCTCAGTCCTCTGGTGAACACCAATCCCCATTTATCTAATCTGTTGTCTGCCTGCTCTGTGCCCAAGCCCCTCTGCTCCTTTTCTGTGCACAGGAGGTTTGTGACAAAGGTAGGAGGGAAGCGGCACTCCTTTCCTGCCTTCTGGTTTTATGACTGACAATCCGATTGGTCTGGAAACGGCCTCTGCCCCCTTGGCCAAGACCACCTGAAGACCTTGCCTGGCTTGCTAGGCAGCAGCCCTGTGTTTTTCTGAGCAGGAAGGACTGCACATATGCGACCCACTATGCAGAAAAGCCTCCAGGGGGTGGCCGGATGTTTTGTTTCTCATTCCTTGCCCACTTTGTTGATGTGTGCTTTCATTTGCATTCCAACAGGAACAGCCTTAAGGGAGGGGTAGTGAGGTTGCTTAGAGGTAGGCAGTTGGTGCTCACAGGCCAGCAGGGCCTCCTGGTGCCTCACTAACAGTGCATTTGCACCTGGGGTGCTGGGAAGCCTCTGGGCAGTGCCCATATGGTTTGGAGCTCTGTGACATGGCCAGGTACTAGGCGCCTCCTGCTGACTTGAGCCAGTGTTCCAACTGGAGTTGCCATAGCCAAAAGGGCACAGGGCCCCTTGGGGGTTTGCTGTAAGTTCTCACTAGTTCTCACAGGCCTTCGGGGATGCACAGGATGTGTAGAGCCGCACATCCCTCCCCTGACCATTCTGCTGGGAACGGCTTGGGCCAGGGTCCTAGGCAAATACACTTTCCACCTCCCCTCCTGCTCCATCTTCCCACATCCTGGTTGAACCCGTGTGACACAGCTCCCCACCGCCTCTGCCCTTGCCAGTCCTGGAAGTGGCTGGTGTATGGATCCGCCACCTCTCTCACAATCAACCTCATCTCTCTTGCTCAGAGCATAAGGGAGATACAAGGTTAGCAGGTCAGCGAATCTGGGCATCTCCTTTCTGCGCTAGTGTCTGCTTAACTCTTGTCTTCCCGCTTGCCTTGGCCTCTCTGGCCCAGATCCCTGCCTGCTACTTCCTGCTATTGAGCAGCCAAGGATTATACTGGCTAGAGGCAGGAGCTGGCAATCCTGGTGCCCGTGGCTCACAGACATATGTTTTAGGCTCCTTCAGGAAGCTCTGCTAAGACACCAGGGAAAGGGATATCTGACCCTTCCCTGCCGTGACCAAGGCACACTAGCACCCAGCAATGATACTCATAGGCAGCATCATCACTGTCATGCAGATCTCCAAGAGCAAGAGGCAGCTTGGCATCAAGTACGGAGACCTTTGTGTAGAGGACCGCACAAGAGGGGAGCCTTCGCCATATGATTGGTTTCCGGAACTTCAAAAAACAAGTAACGTGTAAACACTTTGAAACTCCCTCTGTCCAACCTCATACCTGACACACTCATGCAACCGCACATGAACAAAAAATTCCTCACAGGCGAGCCGACTCTCTCTCTCTCTCTTTCTCTCTCTTCCTCCCCGCCACCCCCACATGCTCACTATAACACACTGTGCCAGGTCCTCCTGGATCTACATCCACATACATATTTGCACATATGCAGACTTAGGCTTAGGAAGCACACTCTTGTACAGCATCAGGAACACACTCATGTAGGCAAGCAGGGGCACACACACGCACACGTGAGCGCACCCAGTACACAGTGGCTTGGAAGGTGCTAAGGGGTTTTCGAGGACTGTGTCCTACTTGCTCAAGTCCAGGGTGTTGTTCTCGTGGTGGGCGTGGCTAAGGAGCCCAGCGCTGCTTACTGGACAGTCCATTGGCACTTGGGCCTCCCCCTGCTGTCCTCACCAGTCTCCCATTCCCTGAACCATGCAGCTTCGAGACCTGGGTAGCAACAAACTCTTCGGGAAAGCAATCAAGGCAGAATGTCAATGTAACAGGACCACATGATTACGCCCCAGTAGTGCCCCAACCAAGGATGGCATTCGTTACCCCTCAGGTCTACAGCCTAAAGCCCAGCGCTGCGCGCAGAGAATGGGGCAGGCCTGTGCCCCAGAATCCCTTGCCTCTTCTCCATTCTACTTGGTCCCAGGCTGGTGGGGCGCCCAACCTGGCCTTCCTAGCCACCACCTGCCATCTGCAGCTGAGTTCCTGAGGCTTGTCCCCTGCACACATACCTCCTTTGCTGATAACTCCCTCCGAGTTCTCTCTCCTAGCCCTCCTGTCCCTGCCTTGCTGCTCTGGACTGCTTTCAACTCACACATGCCTCTGCGTCACTGCCTCTTTGCCTCTGCCTCTGCTTCCCAATTTCCCCCTCCTCCTCTTGAGGTTCACAGGCTGCACACCTCCCCATGCACCTCTTCACTTCTTCTGGGGAAATTACAACTGCCTCACCCTGGCCTAGCCCTTCTTATCTTCTCCAAATCTCCCTCTGCTCTCACCCTCTGCACACCTGGGATCTCTCAGTCCTCTGGTGAACACCAATCCCCATTTATCTAATCTGTTGTCTGCCTGCTCTGTGCCCAAGCCCCTCTGCTCCTTTTCTGTGCACAGGAGGTTTGTGACAAAGGTAGGAGGGAAGCGGCACTCCTTTCCTGCCTTCTGGTTTTATGACTGACATCCAATTGGTCTGGAAACGGCCTCTGCCCCCTTGGCCAAGACCACCTGAAGACCTTGCCTGGCTTGCTAGGCAGCAGCCCTGTGTTTTTCTGAGCAGGAAGGACTGCACATATGCGACCCACTATGCAGAAAAGCCTCCAGGGGGTGGCCGGATGTTTCGTTTCTCCATTCCTTGCCCACTTTGTTGATGTGTGCTTTCATTTGCATTCCAACAGGAACAGCCTTAAGGGAGGGGTAGTGAGGCTGCTTAGAGGTAGGCAGTTGGTGCTCACAGGCCAGCAGGGCCTCCTGGTGCCTCTCTAACAGTGCATTTGCACCTGGGGTGCTGGGAAGCCTCTGGGCAGTGCCCATATGGTTTGGAGCTCTGTGACATGGCCAGGTTACTAGGCGCCTCCTGCTGACTTGAGCCAGTGTTCCAACTGGAGTTGCCATAGCCAAAAGGGCACAGGGCCCCTTGGGGGTTTGCTGTAAGTTCTCACTAGTTCTCACAGGCCTTCGGGGATGCACAGGATGTGTAGAGCCGCACATCCCTCCCCTGACCATTCTGCTGGGAACGGCTTGGGCCAGGGTCCTAGGCAAATACACTTTCCACCTCCCCTCCTGCTCCATCTTCCCACATCCTGGTTGAACCCGTGAGACACAGCTCCCCACCGCCTCTGCCCTTGCCAGTCCTGGAAGTGGCTGGTGTATGGATCCGCCACCTCTCTCACAATCAACCTCATCTCTCTTGCTGAGAGCATAAGGGAGATACAAGGTTAGCAGGTCAGCGAATCTGGGCATCTCCTTTCTGCGCTAGTGTCTGCTTAACTCTTGTCTTCCCGCTTGCCTTGGCCTCTCTGGCCCAGATTCCTGCCTGCTACTTCCTGCTATTGAGCAGCCAAGGATTATACTGGCTAGAGGCAGGAGCTGGCAATCCTGGTGCCCGTGGCTCACAGACATATGTTTTAGGCTCCTTCAGGAAGCTCTGCTAAGACACCAGGGAAAGGGATATCTGACCCTTCCCTGCCGTGACCAAGGCACACTAGCACCCAGCAATGATAATATTCAAGGCAGCATCATCACTGTCATGCAGATCTCCAAGAGCAGAGGCAGCTTGGCATCAAGTACGGAGACCTTTGTGTAGCGGACAGCACAAGAGGGGAGCCTTCGCCATATGATTGGTTTCCGGGAACTTCAAAAAACAAGTAACGTGTAAACACTTTGAACTCCCTCTGTCCAACCTCATACCTGACACTCTCATGCAACCGCACATGAACAAAAAATTCCTCACAGGCGAGCCGACTCTCTCTCTCTCTTTCTCTCTCTTCCTCCCCGCCACCCCCACATGCTCACTATAACACACTGTGCCGGGTCCTCCTGGATCTACATCCACATACCTATTTGCACATATGCAGACTTAGGCTTAGGAAGCACACTCTTGTACAGCATCAGGAACGCACGCATGTAGGCAAGCAGGGGCACACACACGCACACGTGAGCGCACCCAGTACACAGTGGCTTGGAAGGTGCTAAGGGGTTTTCGAGGACTGTGTCCTACTTGCTCAAGTCCAGGGTGTTGTTCTTGTGGTGGGCGTTGCTAAGGAGCCCAGCGCTGCTTACTGGACAGTCCATTGGCACTTGGGCCTCCCCCTGCTGTCCTCACCAGTCTCCCATTCCTGAACCATGCAGCTTCGGAGACCTGGGTAGCAACAAACTCTTCGGAAAGCAATCAAGGCAGAAATGTCAATGTAACAGGACCACATGATTACGCCCCAGTAGTGCCCCAACCAAGGATGGCATTCGTTACCCCTCAGGTCTACACCCTAAAGCCCAGCGCTGCGCGCAGAGAATGGGGCAGGCCTGTGCCCCAGAATCCCTTGCCTCTTCTCCCTTCTACTTGGTCCCAGGGTGTTGGGGCGCCCAACCTGGCCTTCCTAGCCACCACCTGCCATCTGCAGCTGAGTTCCTGAGGCTTGTGCCCTGCACACATACCTCCTTTGCTGATAAATCCCTCCGAGTTCTCTCTCCTAGCCCTCCTGTCCCTGACTTGCTGCTCTGGACTGCTTTCAACTCACACATGCCTCTGCGTCACTGCCTCTTTGCCTCTGCCTCTGCTTCCCAATTTCCCCCTCCTCCTCTTGAGGTTCACAGGCTGCACACCTCCCCATGCACCTCTTCACTTCTTCTGGGGAAATTACAACTGCCTCACCCTGGCCTAGCCCTTCTTATCTTCTCCAAATCTCCCTCTGCTCTCACCCTCTGCACACCTGGGATCTCTCAGTCCTCTGGTGAACACCAATCCCCATTTATCTAATCTGTTGTCTGCCTGCTCTGTGCCCAAGCCCCTCTGCTCCTTTTCTGTGCACAGGAGGTTTGTGACAAAGGTAGGAGGGAAGCGGCACTCCTTTCCTGCCTTCTGGTTTTATGACTGACATCCGATTGGTCTGGAAACGGCCTCTGCCCCCTTGGCCAAGACCACCTGAAGACCTTGCCTGGCTTGCTAGGCAGCAGCCCTGTGTTTATGCGACCCACTATGCAGAAAAGCCTCCAGGGGGTGGCCGGATGTTTTGTTTCTCCATTCCTTGCCTACTTTGTTGATGTGTGCTTTCATTTGCATTCCAACAGGAACAGCCTTAAGGGAGGGGTAGTGAGGCTGCTTAGAGGTAGGCAGTTGGTGCTCACAGGCCAGCAGGGCCTCCTGGTGCCTCACTAACAGTGCATTTGCACCTGGGGTGCTGGGAAGCCTCTGGGCAGTGCCCATATGGTTTGGAGCTCTGTGACATGGCCAGGTACTAGGCGCCTCCTGCTGACTTGAGCCAGTGTTCCAACTGAGTTGCCATAGCAAAAAGGGCACAGGGCCCCTTGGGGGTTTGCTGTAAGTTCTCACTAGTTCTCACAGGCCTTCGGGGATGCACAGGATGTGTAGAACCCCACATCCCTCCCCTGACCATTCTGCTGGGAACGGCTTGGGCCAGGGTCCTAGGCAAATACACTTTCCACCTCACCCCTGCTCCATCTTCCAACATCCTGGTTGAACCCGTGTGACACAGCTCCCCACCGCCTCTGCCTTGCCAGTCCTGGAAGTGGCTGGTGTATGGATCCGCCACCTCTCTCACAATCAACCTCATCTCTCTTGCTGAGAGCATAAGGGAGATACAAGGTTAGCAGGTCAGCGAATCTGGGCATCTCCTTTCTGCGCTAGTGTCTGCTTAACTCTTGTCTTCCCGCTTGCCTTGGCCTCTCTGGCCCAGATCCCTGCCTGCTACTTCCTGCTATTGAGCAGCCAAGGATTATACTGGCTAGAGGCAGGAGCTGGCATTCCTGGTGCCCGTGGCTCACAGACATATGTTTTAGCCTCCTTCAGGAAGCTCTGCTAAGACACCAGGGAAAGGGATATCTGACCTTCCCTGCCGTGACCAAGGCACACTAGCACCCAGCAATGATATTCATAGGCAGCATCATCACTGTCATGCAGATCTCCAAGAGCAGAGGCAGCTTGGCCTCAAGTACGGAGACCTTTGTGTAGCGGACAGCACAAGAGGGGAGCCTTCGCCATATGATTGGTTTCCGGGAACTTCAAAAAACAAGTAACGTGTAAACACTTTGAACTCCCTCTGTCCAACCTCATACCTGACACACTCATGCAACCGCACATGAACAAAAAATTCCTCACAGGCGAGCCGACTCTCTCTCTCTCTCTTTCTCTCTCTTCCTCCCCGCCACCCCCACATGCTCACTATAACACACTGTGCCGGGTCCTCCTGGATCTACATCCACATACCTATTTGCACATATGCAGACTTAGGCTTAGGAAGCACACTCTTGTACAGCATCAGAATGCACGCATGTGGGCAAGCAGGGGCACACACACGCACACGTGAGCGCACCCAGTACACAGTGGCTTGGAAGGTGCTAAGGGGTTTTCGAGGACTGTGTCCTACTTGCTAAAGTCCAGGGTGTTGTTCTCGTGGTGGGCGTGGCTAAGGAGCCCAGCGCTGCTTACTGGACAGTCCATTGGCACTTGGGCCTCCCCCTGCTGTCCTCACCAGTCTCCCATTCCCTGAACCATGCAGCTTCGGAGACCTGGGTAGCAACAAACTCTTCGGAAAGCAATCAAGGCAGAAATGTCAATGTAACAGGACCACATGATTATGCCCAGTAGTGCCCCAACCAAGGATGGCATTCGTTACCCCCTCAGGTCTACACCCTAAAGCCCAGCGCTGCGCGCAGAGAATGGGGCAGGCCTGTGCCCCAGAATCCCTTGCCTCTTCTCCCTTCTACTTGGTCCCAGGGTGGTGGGGCGCCCAACCTGGCCTTCCTAGCCACCACCTGCCATCTGCAGCTGAGTTCCTGAGGCTTGTCCCCTGCAAACATACCTCCTTTGCTGATAACTCCCTCCGAGTTCTCTCTCCTAGCCCTCCTGTCCCTGCCTTGCTGCTCTGGACTGCTTTCAACTCACACATGCCTCTGCGTCACTGCCTCTTTGCCTCTGCCTCTGCTTCCCAATTTCCCCCTCCTCCTCTTGAGGTTCACAGGCTGCACACCTCCCCATGCACCTCTTCACTTCTTCTGGGGAAATTACAACTGCCTCACCCTGGCCTAGCCCTTCTTATCTTCTCCAAATCTCCCTCTGCTCTCACCCTCTGCACACCTGGGATCTCTCAGTCCTCTGGTGAACACCAATCCCCATTTATCTAATCTGTTGTCTGCCTGCTCTGTGCCCAAGCCCCTCTGCTCCTTTTCTGTGCACAGGAGGTTTGTGACAAAGGTAGGAGGGAAGCGGCACTCCTTTCCTGCCTTCTGGTTTTATGACTGACATCCGATTGGTCTGGAAACGGCCTCTGCCCCCTTGGCCAAGACCACCTGAAGACCTTGCCTGGCTTGCTAGGCAGCAGCCCTGTGTTTTTCTGAGCAGGAAGGACTGCACATATGCGACCCACTATGCAGAAAAGCCTCCAGGGGGTGGCCGGATGTTTTGTTTCTCCATTCCTTGCCCACTTTGTTGATGTGTGCTTTCATTTGCATTCCAACAGGAACAGCCTTAAGGGAGGGGTAGTGAGCCTGCTTAGAGGTAGGCAGTTGGTGCTCACAGGCCAGCAGGGCCTCCTGGTGCTTCACTAACAGTGCATTTGCACCTGGGGTGCTGGGAAGCCTCTGGGCAGTGCCCATATGGTTTGGAGCTCTGTGACATGGCCAGGTACTAGGCGCCTCCTGCTGACTTGAGCCAGTGTTCCAACTGGAGTTGCCATAGCAAAAAGGGCACAGGGCCCCTTGGGGGTTTGCTGTAAGTTCTCACTAGTTCTCACAGGCCTTCGGGGATGCACAGGATGTGTAGAGCCGCACATCCCTCCCCTGACCATTCTGCTGGGAACGGCTTGGGCCAGGGTCCTAGGCAAATACACTTTCCACCTCCCCTCCTGCTCCATCTTCCCACATCCTGGTTGAACCCGTGTGACACAGCTCCCCACCGCCTCTGCCCTTGCCAGTCCTGGAAGTGGCTGGTGTATGGATCCGCCACCTCTCTCACAATCAACCACATCTCTCTTGCTCAGAGCATAAGTGAGATACAAGGTTAGCAGGTCAGCGAATCTGGGCATCTCCTTTCTGCGCTAGTGTCTGCTTAACTCTGGTCTTCCCGCTTGCCTTGGCCTCTCTGGCCCAGATCCCTGCCTGCTACTTCCTGCTATTGAGCAGCCAAGGATTATACTGGCTAGAGGCAGGAGCTGGCAATCCTGGTGCCCGTGGCTCACAGCCATATGTTTTAGGCTCCATCAGGAAGCTCTGCTAAGACACCAGGGAAAGGGATATCTGACCCTTCCCTGCCGTGACCAAGGCACACTAGCACCCAGCATTGATATTCATAGGCAGCATCATCACTGTCATGCAGATCTCCAAGAGCAGAGGCAGCTTGGCATCAAGTACGGAGACCTTTGTGTAGCGGACAGCACAAGAGTGGAGCCTTCGCCATATGATTGGTTTCCGGGAACTTCAAAAAACAAGTAACGTGTAAACACTTTGAACTCCCTCTGTCCAACCTCATACCTGACACACTCCTGCCACCGCACATGAACAAAAAATTCCTCACAGGCGAGCCGACTCTCTCTCTCTCTTTCTCTCTCTTCCTCCCCGCCACCCCCACATGCTCACTATAACACACTGTGCCGTGTCCTCCTGGATCTACATCCACATACCTATTTGCACATATGCAGACTTAGGCTTAGGAAGCACACTCTTGTACAGCATCAGGAACGCACGCATGTAGGCAAGCAGGGGCACACACACGCACACGTGAGCGCACCCAGTACACAGTGGCTTGGAAGGTGCTAAGGGGTTTTCGAGGACTGTGTCCTACTTGCTCAAGTCCAGGGTGTTTTTCTCGTGGTGGGCGTGGCTAAGGAGCCCAGCGCTGCTTACTGGACAGTCCATTGGCACTTGGGCCTCCCCCTGCTGTCCTCACCAGTCTCCCATTCCCTGAACCATGCAGCTTCGGAGACCTGGGTAGCAACAAACTCTTCGGGAAAGCAATCAAGGCAGAAATGTCAATGTAACAGGACCACATGATTACGCCCCAGTAGTGCCCCAACCAAGGATGGCATTCGTTACCCCTCAGGTCTACACCCTAAAGCCCAGCGCTGCGCGCAGAGAATGGGGCAGGCCTGTGCCCCAGAATCCCTTGCCTCTTCTCCCTTCTACTTGGTCCCATGGTGGTGGGGCGCCCAACCTGGCCTTCCTAGCCACCACCTGCCATCTGCAGCTGAGTTCCTGAGGCTTGTCCCCTGCACACATACCTCCTTTGCTGATAACTCCCTCCGAGTTCTCTCTCCTAGCCCTCCTGTCCCTGCCTTGCTGCTCTGGACTGCTTTCAACTCACACATGCCTCTGCGTCACTGCCTCTTTGCCTCTGCCTCTGCTTCCCAATTTCCCCCTCCTCCTCTTGAGGTTCACAGGCTGCACACCTCCCCATGCACCTCTTCACTTCTTCTGGGGAAATTACAACTGCCTCACCCTGGCCTAGCCCTTCTTACCTTCTCCAAATCTCCCTCTGCTCTCACCCTCTGCACACCTGGGATCTCTCAGTCCTCTGGTGAACACCAATCCCCATTTATCTAATCTGTTGTCTGCCTGCTCTGTGCCCAAGCCCCTCTGCTCCTTTTCTGTGCACAGGAGGTTTGTGACAAAGGTAGGAGGAAGCGGCACTCCTTTCCTGCCTTCTGGTTTTATGACTGACATCCGATTGGTCTGGAAACGGCCTCTGCCCCCTTGGCCAAGACCACCTGAAGACCTTGCCTGGCTTGCTAGGAAGCAGCCCTGTGTTTTTCTGAGCAGGAAGGACTGCACATATGCGACCCACTATGCAGAAAAGCCTCCAGGGTGTGGCCGGATGTTTTGTTTCTCCATTCCTTGCCCACTTTGTTGATGTGTGCTTTCATTTGCATTCCAACAGGAACAGCCTTAAGGGAGGGGTAGTGAGGCTGCTTAGAGGTAGGCAGTTGGTGCTCACAGGCCAGCAGGGACTCCTGGTGCCTCACTAACAGTGCATTTGCACCTGGTTTGCTGGGAAGCCTCTGGGCAGTGCCCATATGGTTTGGAGCTCTGTGACATGGCCAGGTACTAGGCGCCTCCTGCTGACTTGAGCCAGTGTTCCAACAGGAGTTGCCATAGCCAAAAGGGCACAGGGCCCCTGGGGGTTTGCTGTAAGTTCTCACTAGTTCTCACAGGCCTTCGGGGATGCACAGGATGTGTAGAGCCGCACATCCCTCCCCTGACCATTCTGCTGGAACGGCTTGGCCAGGGTCCTAGGCAAATACACTTTCCACCTCCCCTCCTGCTCCATCTTCCACATCCTGGTTGAACCCGTGTGACACAGCTCCCCACCGCCTCTGCCCTTGCCAGTCCTGGAATTGGCTGGTGTATGGATCCGCCACCTCTCTCACAATCAACCACATCTCTCTTGCTCAGAGCATAAGGGAGATACAAGGTTAGCAGGTCAGCGAATCTGGGCATCTCCTTTCTGCGCTAGTGTCTGCTTAACTCTTGTCTTCCCGCTTGCCTTGGCCTCTCTGACCCAAATCCCTGCATGCTACTTCCTGCTATTGAGCAGCCAAGGATTATACTGGCTAGAGGCAGGAGCTGGCAATCTGTGTCCGTGGCTCACAGCCATATGTTTTAGGCTCCTTCAGGAAGCTCCGCTAAGACACCAGGGAAAGGGATATCTGACCATTCCCTACCGTGACCAAGGCACACTAGCACCCAGCAATGATATTCATAGGCAGCATCATCACTGTTCATGCAGATCTCCAAGAGCAGAGGCAGCTTGGCATCAAGTACGGAGACCTTTGTGTAGCGGACAGCACAAGAGTGGAGCCTTCGCCATATGATTGGTTTCCGGGAACTTCAAAAAACAAGTAACGTGTAAACACTTTGAACTCCCTCTGTCCAACCTCATACCTGACACACTCCTGCAACCGCACATGAACAAAAAATTCCTCACAGGCGAACCGACTCTCTCTCTCTCTCTCTCTCTCTCTTCCTCCCCGCCACCCCCACATGCTCACTATAACACACTGTGCCGGTCCTCCTGGATCCACATCCACATACTATTTGCACATATGCAGACTTAGGCTTAGGAAGCACACTCTGTACAGCATCAGGAACGCACGCATGTAGGCAAGCAGGGGCACACACACGCACACGTGAGCGCACCCAGTACACAGTGGCTTGGAAGGTGCTAAGGGTTTTCGAGGACTGTGTCCTACTTGCTCAAGTCCAGGGTGTTGTTCTTGTGGTGGGCGTGGCTAAGGAGCCCAGCGCTGCTTAGTGGACAGTCCATTGGCACTTGGGCCTCCCCCTGCTGTCCTCACCAGTCTCCCATTCCCTGAACCATGCAGCTTCGGAGACCTGGGTAGCAACAAACTCTTCGGGAAAGCAATCAAGGCAGAAATGTCAATGTAACAGGACCACATGATTACGCCCCAGTAGTGCCCCAACCAAGGATGGCATTCGTTACCCTCAGGTCTACACCCTAAAGCCCAGCGCTGCGCGCAGAGAATGGGCAGGCCTGTGCCCCAGAATCCCTTGCCTCTTCTCCCTTCTACTTGGTCCCAGGGTGGTGGGGCGCCCAACCTGGCCTTCCTAGCCACCACCTGCCATCTGCAGCTGAGTTCCTGAGGCTTGTCCCCTGCACACATACCTCCTTTGCTGATAACTCCCTCCGAGTTCTCTCTCCTAGCCCTCCTGTCCCTGCCTTGCTGCTCTGGACTGCTTTCAACTCACACATGCCTCTGCGTCACTGCCTCTTTGCCTCTGCCTCTGCTTCCCAATTTCCCCCTCCTCCTCTTGAGGTTCACAGGCTGCACACCTCCCCATGCACCTCTTCACTTCTTCTGGGAAATTACAACTGCCTCACCCTGGCCTAGCCCTTCTTATCTTCTCCAAATCTCCCTCTGCTCTCACCCTCTGCACACCTGGATCTCTCAGTCCTCTGGTGAACACAATCCCCATTTATCTAATCTGTTGTCTGCCTGCTCTGTGCCCAAGCCCCTCTGCTCCTTTTCTGTGCACAGGAGGTTTGTGACAAAGGTAGGAGGGAAGCGGCACTCCTTTCCTGCCTTCTGGTTTTATGACTGACATCCGATTGGTCTGGAAACGGCCTCTGCCCCCTTGGCCAAGACCACCTGAAGACCTTGCCTGGCTTGCTAGGCAGCAGCCCTGTGTTTTTCTGAGCAGGAAGGACTGCACATATGCGACCCACTATGCAGAAAAGCCTCCAGGGGGTGGCCGGATGTTTTGTTTCTCCATTCCTTGCCCACTTTGTTGATGTGTGCTTTCATTTGCATTCCAACAGGAACAGCCTTAAGGGAGGGGTAGTGAGGCTGCTTAGAGGTAGGCAGTTGGTGCTCACAGGCCAGCAGGGACTCCTGGTGCCTCACTAACAGTGCATTTGCACCTGGGGTGCTGGGAAGCCTCTGGGCAGGGCCCATATGGTTTGGAGCTCTGTGACATGGCCAGGTGCTAGGCGCCTCCTGCTGACTTGAGCCAGTGTTCCAACTGGAGTTGCCATAGCAAAAAGGGCACAGGGCCCCTTGGGGGTTTGCTGTAAGTTCTCACTAGTTCTCACAGGCCTTCGGGGATGCACAGGATGTGTAGAGCCGCACATCCCTCCCCTGACCATTCTGCTGGGAACGGCTTGGGCCAGGGTCCTAGGCAAATACACTTTCCACCTCCCCTCCTGCTCCATCTTCCACATCCTGGTTGAACCCCGTGTGACACAGCTCCCCCACCGCCTCTGCCCTTGCCAGTCCTGGAAGTGGCTGGTGTATGGATCCGCCACCTCTCTCACAATCAACCTCATCTCTCTTGCTCAGAGCATAAGGGAGATACAAGGTTAGCAGGTCAGCGAATCTGGGCATCTCCTTTTTGCGCTAGTGTCTGCTTAACTCTTGTCTTCCCGCTTGCCTTGGCCTCTCTGGCCCAGATCCCTGCCTGCTACTTCCTGCTATTGAGCAGACAAGGATTATACTGGCTAGAGGCAGGAGCTGGCAATCCTGGTGCCCGTGGCTCACAGACATATGTTTTAGGCTCCTTCAGGAAGCTCTGCTAAGACACCAGGGAAAGGGATATCAGACCCTTCCCTGCCGTGACCAAGGCACACTAGCACCCAGCAATGATATTCATAGGCAGCATCATCACTGTCATGCAGATCTCCAAGAGCAGAGGCAGCTTGGCATCAAGTACGGAGACCTTTGTGTAGCGGACAGCACAAGAGGGGAGCCTTCGCCATATGATTGGTTTCCGGAACTTCAAAAAACAAGTAACGTGTAAACACTTTGAACAACCTCTGTCCAACCTCATACCTGACACACTCATGCAACCGCACATGAACAAAAAATTCCTCACAGGCGAGCCGACTCTCTCTCTCTCTCTTTCTCTCTCTTCCTCCCCGCCAACCTCACATGCTCACTATAACACACTGTGCCGGGTCTTCCTGGATCTACATCCACATACCTATTTGCACATATGCAGACTTAGGCTTAGGAAGCACACTCTTGTACAGCATCAGGAACACACTCATGTAGGCAAGCAGGGGCACACACCACGCACCACGTGAGCGCACCCAGTACACAGTGGCTTGGAAGGTGCTAAGGGGTTTTCGAGGACTGTGTCCTACTTGCTCAAGTCCAGGGGTGTTGTTCTTGTGGTGGGCGTGGCTAAGGAGCCCAGCGCTGCTTACTGGACAGTCCATTGGCACTTGGGCCTCCCCCTGCTGTCCTCACCAGTCTCCCATTCCCTGAACCATGCAGCTTCGGAGACCTGGGTAGCAACAAACTCTTCGGGAAAGCAATCAAGGCAGAAATGTCAATGTAACAGGACCACATGATTACGCCCCAGTAGTGCCCCAACCAAGGATGGCATTCGTTACCCCTCAGGTCTACACCCTAAAGCCCAGCGCTGCGCGCAGAGAATGGGGCAGGCCTGTGCCCCAGAATCCCTTGCCTCTTCTCCCTTCTACTTGGTCCCAGGGTGTGGGGCGCCCAACCTGGCCTTCCTAGCCACCACCTGCCATCTGCAGCTGAGTTCCTGAGGCTTGTCCCTGCACACATACCTCCTTTGCTGATAACTCCCTCCGAGTTCTCTCTCCTAGCCCTCCTGTCCCTGCCTTGCTGCTCTGGACTGCTTTCAACTCACACATGCCTCTGCGTCACTGCCTCTTTGCCTCTGCCTCTGCTTCCCAATTTCCCCCTCCTCCTCTTGAGGTTCACAGGCTGCACACCTCCCCATGCACCTCTTCACTTCTTCTGGGGAAATTACAACTGCCTCACCCTGGCCTAGCCCTTCTTATCTTCTCCAAATCTCCCTCTGCTCTCACCCTCTGCACACCTGGGATCTCTCCGTCCTCTGGTGAACACCAATCCCCATTTATCTAATCTGTTGTCTGCTGCTCTGTGCCCAAGCCCCTCTGCTCCTTTTCTGTGCACAGGAGGTTTGTGACAACGGTAGGAGGGAAGCGGCACTCCTTTCCTGTCTTCTGGTTTTATGACTGACATCCGATTGGTCTGGAAACAGCCTCTGCCCCCTTGGCCAAGGCCACCTGAAGACCTTGCCTGGCTTGCTAGGCAGCAGCCCTGTGTTTTTCTGAGCAGGAAGGACTGCACATATGCGACCCACTATGCAGAAAAGCCTCCAGGGGGTGGCCGGATGTTTTGTTCTCCATTCCTTGCCCACTTTGTTGATGTGTGCTTTCATTTGCATTCCAACAGGAACAGCCTTAAGGGAGGGGTAGTGAGGCTGCTTAGAGGTAGGCAGTTGGTGCTCACAGGCCAGCAGGGCCTCCTGGTGCCTCACTAACAGTGCATTTGCACCTGGGGTGCTGGGAAGCCTCTGGGCAGTGCCCATATGGTTTGGAGCTCTGTGACATGGCCAGGTACTAGGCGCCTCCTGCTGACTTGAGCCAGTGTTCCAACTGGAGTTGCCATAGCAAAAAGGGCCAGGGCCCCTTGGGGGATTGCTGTAAGTTCTCACTAGTTCTCACAGGCCTTCGGGGATGCACAGGATGTGTAGAGCCGCACATCCCTCCCCTGACCATTCTGCTGGAACGGCTTGGGCCAGGGTCCTAGGCAAATACACTTTCACCTCCCTCCTGCTCCATCTTCCCACATCCTGGTTGAACCCGTGTGACACAGCTCCCCACCGCCTCTGCCCTTGCCAGTCCTGGAAGTGGCTGGTGTTGGATCCGCCACCTCTCTCACAATCAACCTCATCTCTCTTGCTCAGAGCATAAGGGGAGATACAAGGTTAGCAGGTCAGCGAATCTGGGCATCTCCTTTCTAGGCTAGTGTCTTCTTAACTCTTGTCGTCCCGCTTGCCTTGGCCTCTCTGGCCCAGATCCCTGCCTGCTACTTCCTGCTATTGAGCAGCCAAGGATTATACTGGCTAGAGGCAGGAGCTGGCAATCCTGGTGCCCGTGGCTCACAGACATATGTTTTAGGCTCCTTCAGGGAGCTCTGCTAAGACACCAGGGAAAGGGATATCTGACCCTTCCCTGCCGTGACCAAGGCACACTAGCACCCAGCAATGATATTCATAGGGCAGCATCATCACTGTCATGCAGATCTCCAAGAGCAGAGGCAGCTTGGCATCAAGTACGGAGACCTTGGTGTAGCGGACTGCACAAGAGGGGAGCCTTCGCCATATGATTGGTTTCCGGGAACTTCAAAAAACAAGTAACTTGTAAACACTTTGAACAACCTCTGTCCAACCTCATACCTGACACACTCATGCAACCGCACATGAACAAAAATTCCTCACAG
>NW_025960355.1:0-26083 GCF_023159225.1 Perognathus longimembris pacificus
TATAGTGAGCATGTGGGGGTGGCGGGGAGGAAGAGAGATAAAGAGAGAGAGAGAGAGTCGGCTCGCCTGTGAGGAAATTTTTTTGTTCATGTGCGGTTGCATGAGTGTGTCAGGTATGAGGTTGGACAGAGGGAGTTCAAAGTGTTTACACGTTACTTGTTTTTTGAAGTTTCCCGGGAAACCAATCATATGGCGAAGGCTCCCTCTTGTGCTGTCCGCTACACAAAGGTCTCCGTACTTGATGCCAAGCTGCCTCTGCTCTTGGAGATCTGCATGACAGTGATGATGCTGCCTATGAATATCATTGCTGGGTGCTAGTGTGCCTTGGTCACGGCAGGGAAGGGTCAGATATCCCTTTCCCTGGTGTCTTAGCAGAGCTTCCTGAAGGAGCCTAAAACATATGGCTGTGAGCCACGGGCACCAGGATTGCCAGCTCCTGCCTCTAGCCAGTATAATCCTTGGCTGCTCAGTAGCAGGAAGTAGCAGGCAGGGATCTGGGCCAGAGAGGCCAAGGCAAGCGGGAAGACAAGAGTTAAGCAGACACTAGCGCAGAAAGGAGATGCCCAGATTCGCTGACCTGCTAAGCTTGTATCTCCCTTATGCTCTGAGCAAGAGAGATGAGGTTGATTGTGAGAGAGGTGGCGGATCCATACACCAGCCACTTCCAGGACTGGCAAGGGCAGAGGCGGGTGGGGAGCTGTGTCACACGGGGTTCAACCAGGATGTGGGAAGATGGAGCAGGAGGGGAGGTGGAAAGTGTATTTGCCTAGGACCCTGGCCCAAGCCGTTCCCAGCAGAATGGTCAGGGGAGGGATGTGCGGCTCTACACATCCTGTGCATCCCCGAAGGCCTGTGAGAACTAGTGAGAACTTACAGCAAACCCCCAAGGGGCCCTGTGCCCTTTATGCTATGACAACTCCAATTGGAACACTGGCTCAAGTCAGCAGGAGGCGCCCTAGTAACTGGCCATGTCACAGAGCTCCAAACCATATGGGCACTGCCCAGAGGCTTCCCAGCACCCCAGGTGCAAATGCACTGTTAGTGAGGCACCAGGAGGCCCTGCCTGGCCTGTGAGCACCAACTGCCTACCTCTAAGCAGCCTCACTACCCCTCCCTTAAGGCTGTTCCTGTTGGAATGCAAATGAAAGCACACATCAACAAAGTGGGCAAGGAATGGAGAAACAAAACATCCGGCCACCCCCTGGAGGCTTTTCTGCATAGTGGGTCACATATGTGCAGTCCTTCCTGCTCAGAAAAACACAGGGCTGCTGCCTAGCAAGCCAGGCAAGGTCTTCAGGTGGTCTTGGCCAAGGGGGCAGAGGCCGTTTCCAGACCAATCGGATGTCAGTCATAAAACCAGAAGGCAGGAAAGGAGTGCCGCTTCCCTCCTACCTTTGTCACAAACCTCCTGTGCACAGAAAAGGAGCAGAGGGGCTTGGGCACAGAGCAGGCAGACAACAGATAAGATAAATGGGGATTGGTGGTTCACCAGAGGACTGAGAGATCCCAGGTGTGCAGAGGGTGAGAGCAGAGGGAGATTTGGAGAAGATAAGAAGGGCTAGGCCAGGGTGGAGGCAGTTGTAATTTCCCCAGAAGAAGTGAAGAGGTGCATGGGGAGGTGTGCAGCCTGGGAACCTCAAGAGGAGGAGGGGAAAATTGGGAAGCAGAGGCAGAGGCAAAGAGGCAGTGACGCAGAGGCATGTGTGAGTTGAAAGCAGTCCCAGAGCAGCAAGGCAGGGACAGGAGGGCTAGGAGAGAGAACTCGGAGGGAGTTATCAGCAAAGGAGGTATGTGTGCAGGGGGACAAGCCTCAGGAACTCAGCTGCAGATGGCAGGGGGGTGGCTAGGAAGGCCAGGTTGGGCGCCCCACAACCCTGGGACCAAGTAGAAGGGAGAAGAGGCAAATGATTCTGGGGCACAGGCCTGCCCCATTCTCTGCGCCCAGCGCTGTGCTTTAGGGTGTAGACCTGAGGGGTAACGAATGCCATCCTTGGTTGGGGCACTACTGGGGCGTAATCATGTGGTCCTGTTACATTGACATTTCTGCCTTGATTGCTTTCCCGAAGAGTTTGTTGCTACCCAGGTCCTCCTAAGCTGCATGGTTCAGGGAATGGGAGACTGGTGAGGACAGCAGGGGGAGGCCCCAAGTGCCAATGGACTGTCCAGTAAGCAGCGCTGGGCTCCTTAGCCAAGCCCACCACGAGAAACAACACCCTGGACTTGAGCAAGTAGGACACAGTCCTCGAAAAACCCCTTAGCACCTTCCAAGCCACTGTGGTACTGGGTGCGCTCACGTGTGTGCGTGTGTGTGCCCCTGCTTGCCTACATGCGTGTGTTCCTGATGCTGTACAAGAGTGTGCTTCCTAAGCCTGAAGTCTGCATATGTGCAAATAGGTATGTGGATTTTAGATCCAGGAGGACCCGGCACAGTGTGTTATAGTGAGCATGTGGGGGTGGCGGGGAGGAAGAGAGATAAAGAGAGAGAGAGAGAGTCGGCTCGCCTGTGAGGAATTTTTTGTTCATGTGCGGTTGCATGAGTGTGTCAGGTATGAGGTTGGACAGAGGGAGTTCAAAGTGTTTACACGTTACTTGTTTTTTGAAGTTCCCGGAAACCAATCATATGGCGAAGGCTCCCCTCTTGTGCTGTCCGCTACACAAAGGTCTCCGTACTTGATGCCAAGCTGCCTCTGCTCTTGGAGATCTGCATGACAGTGATGATTGCTGCCTATGAATATCATTGCTGGGTGCTAGTGTGCCTTGGTCACGGCAGGGAAGGGTCAGATATCCCTTTCCCTGGTGTCTTAGCAGAGCTTCCTGAAGGAGCCTAAAACATATGGCTGTGAGCCACGGGCACCAGGATTGCCAGCTCCTGCCTCTAGCCAGTATAATCCTTGGCTGCTCAATAGCAGGAAGTAGCAGGCAGGGATCTGGGCCAGAGAGGCCAAGGCAAGCGGGAAGACAAGAGTTAAGCAGACACTAGCGCAGAAAGGAGATGCCCAGATTCGCTGACCTGCTAAGCTTGTATCTCCCTTATGCTCTGAGCAAGAGAGATGAGGATGATTGTGAGAGAGGTGGCGGATCCATACACCAGCCACTTCCAGGACTGGCAAGGGCAGAGGCGGTGGGGGAGCTGTGTCACACGGGTTCAACCAGGATGTGGGAAGATGGAGCAGGAGGGGAGGTGGAAAGTGTATTTGCCTAGGACCCCTGGCCCAAGCCGTTCCCAGCAGAATGGTCAGGGGAGGGATGTGCGGCTCTACACATCCTGTGCATCCCCGAAGGCCTGTGAGAACTAGTGAGAAACTTACAGCAAACCCCCAAGGGGCCCTGTGCCCTTTATGCTATGACAACTCCAATTGGAACACTGGCTCAAGTCAGCAGGAGGCGCCTAGTAACTGGCCATGTCACAGAGCTCCAAACCATATGGGCACTGCCCAGAGGCTTCCCAGCACCCCAGGTGCAAATGCACTGTTAGTGAGGCACCAGGAGGCCCTGCTGGCCTGTGAGCACCAACTGCCTACCTCTAAGCAGCCTCACTACCCCTCCCTTAAGGCTGTTCCTGTTGGAATGCAAATGAAAGCACACATCAACAAGTGGGCAAGGAATGGAGAATCAAAACATCCGGTCAGCCCCTGGAGGCTTTTCTGCATAGTGGGTCGCATATGTGCAGTCCTTCCTGCTCAGAAAAACACAGGGCTGCTGCCTAGCAAGCCAGGCAAGGGTCTCAGGTGGTCTTGGCCAAGGGGGCAGAGGCCGTTTCCAGACCAATCGGATGTCAGTCATAAAACCAGAAGGCAGGAAAGGAGTGCCGCTTCCCTCCTACCTTTGTCACAAACCTCCTGTGCACAGAAAAGGAGCAGAGGGGCTTGGGCACAGAGCAGGCAGACAACAGATTAGATAAATGGGGATTGATGTTCACCAGAGGACTGAGAGATCCAGGTGTGCAGAGGGTGAGAGCAGAGGGAGATTTGGAGAAGATAAGAAGGGCTAGGCCAGGGTGAGGCAGTTGTAATTTCCCCAGAAGAAGTGAAGAGGTGCATGGGGAGGTGTGCAGTCTGTGAACCTCAAGGGAGGAGGGGGAAATTGGGAAGCAGAGGCAGAGGCAAAGAGGCAGTGACGCAGAGGCATGTGTGAGTTGAAAGCAGTCAAGAGCAGCAAGGCAGGGACAGGAGGGCTAGGAGAGAGAACTCGGAGGGAGTTATCAGCAAAGGAGGTATGTGTGCAGGGGACAAGCCTCAGGAACTCAGCCGCAGATGGCAGGTGGTGGCTAGGAAGGCCAGGTTGAGCGCCCCACCACCCTGGGACCAAGTAGAAGGGAGAAGAGGCAAGGGATTCTGGGGCACAGGCCTGCCCCATTCTCTGCGCGCAGCGCTGTGCTTTAGGGTGTAGACCTGAGGGGTAACGAATGCCATCCTTGGTTGGGGCACTACTGGGGCGTAATCATGTGGTCCTGTTACATTGACATTTCTGCCTTGATTGCTTTCCCGAAGAGTTTGTTGCTACCCAGGTCTCCGAAGCTGCATGGTTCAGGGAATGGGAGACTGGTGAGGACAGCAGGGGGAGGCCCAAGTGCCAATGGACTGTCCAGTAAGCAGCGCTGGGCTCCTTAGCCACGCCCACCACGAGAACAACACCCTGGACTTGAGCAAGTAGGCCACAGTCCTCGAAAACCCTTAGCACCTTCAAGCCACTGTGTACTGGTTGCGCTCACGTGTGCGTGGTGTGCCCCTGCTTGCCTACATGCGTGTGTTCCTGATGCTGTACAAGAGTGTGCTTCCTAAACCTAAGTCTGCATATGTGCAAATAGGTATGTGGATGTAGATCCAGGAGGACCCGGCACAGTGTGTTATAGTGAGCATGTGGGGGTGGCGGGGAGGGAGAGAGAGAAAGAGAGAGAGACAGAGGCGGCTCGCCTGTGAGGAATTTTTTGTTCATGTGCGGTTGCATGAGTGTGTCAGGTATGAGGTTGGACAGAGGGAGTTCCAAGTGTTTACATGTTACTTGTTTTTTGAAGTTCCCGGAAACCAATCATATGGCGAAGGCTCCCTCTTGTGCTGTCCGCTACACAAAGGTCTCCGTACTTGATGCCAAGCTGCCTCTGCTCTTGGAGATCTGCATGTCAGTGATGATGCTGTCTATGAATATCATTGCTGAGTGCTAGTGAGCCTTGGTCACGGCAGGGAAGGGCCAGATATCCCTTTCCCTGGTGTCTTAGCAGAGCTTCCTGAAGGAGCCTTAAACATATGGCCGTGAGCCACGGGCACCAGGATTGCCAGCTCCTGCCTCTAGCCAGTATAATCCTTGGCTGCTCAATAGCAGGAAGTAGCAGGCAGGGATCTGGGCCAGAGAGGCCAAGGCAAGCGGGAAGACAAGAGTTAAGCAGACACTAGCGCAGAAAGAGATGCCCAGATTCGCTGACCTGCTAAGCTTGTATCTCCCTTATGCTCTGAGCAAGAGAGATGAGGTTGATTGTGAGAGAGGTGGCGGATCCATACACCAGCCACTTCCAGGACTGGCAAGGGCAGAGGCGGTGGGGAGCTGTGTCACACGGGTTCAACCAGGATGTGGGAAGATGGAGCAGGAGGGGAGGTGGAAAGTGTATTTGCCTAGGACCCTGGCCCAAGCCGTTCCCAGCAGAATGGTCAGGGGAGGGATGTGCGGCTCTACACATCCTGTGCATCCCCGAATGCCTGTGAGAACTAGTGAGAACTTACAACAACCCCCCAAGGGGCCCTGTGCCCTTTTTGCTATGAAAACTCCAGTTGGAACACTGGCTCAAGTCAGCAGGAGGCGCCTAGTACCTGGCCATGTCACAGAGCTCCAAACCATATGGGCACTGCCCAGAGGCTTCCCAGCACCCCAGGTGCAAATGCACTGTTAGTGAGGCACCAGGAGGCCCTGCTGGCCTGTGAGCACCAACTGCCTACCTCTAAGCAGCCTCACTACCCCTCCTTAAGGCTGTTCCTGTTGGAATGCAAATGAAAGCACACATCAACAAAGTGGGCAAGGAATGGAGAAACAAAACATCCGGCCACACCCTGGAGGCTTTTCTGCATAGTGGGTCGCATATGTGCAGTCCTTCCTGCTCAGAAAAACACAGGGCTGCTGCCTAGCAAGCCAGGCAAGGTCTTCAGGTGGTCTTGGCCAAGTGGGCAGAGGCCGTTTCCAGACCAATCAGATGTCAGTCATAAAACCAGAAGGCAGGAAAGGAGTGCCGCTTCCCTCCCTACCTTTGTCACAAACCTCCTGTGCACAGAAAAGGAGCAGAGGGGCTTGGGCACAGAGCAGGCAGACAACAGATAAGATAAATGGGGATTGGTGTTCACCAGAGGACTGAGAGATCCCAGGTGTGCAGAGGGTGAGAGCAGAGGGAGATTTGGAGAAGATAAGAAGGGCTAGGCCAGGGTGAGGCAGTTGTAATTTCCCCAGTAGAAGTGAAGAGGTGCATGGGGAGGTGTGCAGCCTGTGAACCTCAAGAGTAGGAGGGGTAAATGGGAAGCAGAGGCAGAGGCAAAGAGGCAGTGACGCAGAGGCATGTGTGAGTTGAAAGCAGTCCAGAGCAGCAAGGCAGGGACAGGAGGGCTAGGAGAGAGAACTCGGAGGGAGTTATCAGCAAAGGAGGTATGTGTGCAGGGGACAAGCCTCAGGAACTCAGCTGCAGATGGCAGGTGGTGGCTAGGAAGGCCAGGTTGGGCGCCCCACCACCCTGGGACCAAGTAGAAGGGAGAAGAGGCAAGGGATTCTGGGGCACAGGCCTGCCCCATTCTCTGCGCGCAGCGCTGAGCTTTAGGGTGTAGACCTGAGGGGTAACGAATGCCATCCTTGGTTGGGGCACTACTGGGGCGTAATCATGTGGTCCTGTTACATTGACATTTCTGCCTTGATTGCTTTCCCGAAGAGTTTGTTGCTACCCAGGTCTCCTAAGCTGCATGGTTCAGGGAATGGGAGACTGGTGAGGACAGCAGGGGGAGGCCCAAGTGCCAATGGACTGTCCAGTAAGCAGCGCTGGGCTCCTTAGCCAAGCCCACCACGAGAACAACACCTGGACTTGAGCAAGTAGGAACAGTCCTCGAAAACCCCTTAGCACCTTCCAAGCCACTGTGTACTGGGTGCGCTCACGTGTGCGTGTGTGTGCCCCTGCTTGCCTACATGCGTGTGTTCCTGATGCTGTACAAGAGTGTGCTTCCTAAGCCTAAGTCTGCATATGTGCAAATAGGTATGTGGATTTAGATCCAGGAGGACCCGGCACAGTGTGTTATAGTGAGCATGTGGGGGTGGCGGGGAGGAAGAGAGATAAAGAGAGAGAGAGAGAGTCGGCTCGCCTGTGAGGAATTTTTTTGTTCATGTGCGGTTGCATGAGTGTGTCAGGTATGAGGTTGGACAGAGGGAGTTCAAAGTGTTTACACGTTACTTGTTTTTTGAAGTTCCCGGAAACCAATCATATGGCGAGGCTCCCTCTTGTGCTGTCCGCTACACAAAGGTCTCCGTACTTGATGCCAAGCTGCCTCTGCTCTTGGAGATCTGCATGACAGTGATGATGCTGCCTATGAATATCATTGCTGGGTGCTAGTGTGCCTTGGTCACGGCAGGGAAGGGTCAGATATCCCTTTCCCTGGTGTCTTAGCAGAGCTTCCTGAAGGAGCCTAAAACATATGGCTGTGAGCCACGGGCACCAGGATTGCCAGCTCCTGCCTCTAGCCAGTATAATCCTTGGCTGCTCAATAGCAGGAAGTAGCAGGCAGGGATCTGGGCCAAGAGGCCAAGGCAAGCGGGAAGACAAGAGTTAAGCAGACACTAGCGCAGAAAGGAGATGCCCAGATTCGCTGACCTGCTAAGCTTGTATCTCCCTTATGCTCTGAGCAAGAGAGATGAGGTTGATTGTGAGAGAGGTGGCGGATCCATACACCAGCCACTTCCAGGACTGGCAAGGGCAGAGGCGGTGGGGAGCTGTGTCACACGGGTTCAACCAGGATGTGGGAAGATGGAGCAGGAGGGGAGGTGGAAAGTGTATTTGCTAGGACCCTGGCCCAAGCCGTTCCAGCAGAATGGTCAGGGGAGGGATGTGCGGCTCTACACATCCTGTGCATCCCCGAAGGCCTGTGAGAACTAGTGAGAACTTACAGCAAACCCCCAAGGGGCCTGTGCCCTTTATGCTATGACAACTCCAATTGGAACACTGGCTCAAGTCAGGCAGGAGGCGCCTAGTAACTGGCCATGTCACAGAGCTCCAAACCATATGGGCACTGCCCAGAGGCTTCCCAGCACCCCAGGTGCAAATGCACTGTTAGTGAGGCACCAGGAGGCCCTGCTGGCCTGTGAGCACCAACTGCCTACCTCTAAGCAGCCTCACTACCCCTCCCTTAAGGCTGTTCCTGTTGGAATGCAAATGAAAGCACACATCAACAAAGTGGGCAAGGAATGGAGAAACAAAACATCCGGCCACCCCCTGGAGGCTTTTCTGCATAGTGGGTCACATATGTGCAGTCCTTCCTGCTCAGAAAAACACAGGGCTGCTGCCTAGCAAGCCAGGCAAGGTCTTCAGGTGGTCTTGGCCAAGGGGGCAGAGGCCGTTTCCAGACCAATCGGATGTCAGTCATAAAACCAGAAGGCAGGAAAGGGAGTGCCGCTTCCCTCCTACCTTTGTCACAAACCTCCTGTGCACAGAAAAGGAGCAGAGGGGCTTGGGCACAGAGCAGGCAGACAACAGATAAGATAATGGGGATTGGTGTTCACCAGAGGACTGAGAGATCCCAGGTGTGCAGAGGGTGAGAGCAGAGGGAGATTTGGAGAAGATAAGAAGGGCTAGGCCAGGGTGAGGCAGTTGTAATTTCCCCAGAAGAAGTGAAGAGGTGCATGGGAGGTGTGCAGCCTGGGAACCTCAAGAGGAGGAGGGGAAAATTGGGAAGCAGAGGCAGAGGCAAAAGAGGCAGTGACGCAGAGGCATGTGTGAGTTGAAAGCAGTCCAGAGCAGCAAGGCAGGGACAGGAGGGCTAGGAGAGAGAACTCGGAGGGAGTTATCAGCAAGGAGGTATGTGTGCAGGGGACAAGCCTCAGGAACTCAGCTGCAGATGGCAGGTGGTGGCTAGGAAGGCCAGGTTGGGCGCCCCACAACCCTGGGACCAAGTAGAAGGGAGAAGAGGCAAGTGATTCTGGGGCACAGGCCTGCCCCATTCTCTGCGCCCAGCGCTGTGCTTTAGGGTGTAGACCTGAGGGGTAACGAATGCCATCCTTGGTTGGGGCACTACTGGGGCGTAATCATGTGGTCCTGTTACATTGACATTTCTGCCTTGAATTGCTTTCCCGAAGAGTTTGTTGCTACCCAGGTCTCCTAAGCTGCATGGTTCAGGGAATGGGAGACTGGTGAGGACAGCAGGGGGAGGCCCAAGTGCCAATGGACTGTCCAGTAAGCAGCGCTGGGCTCCTTAGCCAAGCCCCACCACGAGAACAACACCCTGGACTTGAGCAAGTAGGACACAGTCCTCGAAAACCCCTTAGCACCTTCCAAGCCACTGTGTACTGGGTGGCGCTCACGTGTGCGTGTGTGTGCCCCTGCTTGCCTACATGCGTGTGTTCCTGATGCTGTACAAGAGTGTGCTTCCTAAGCCTAAGTCTGCATATGTGCAAATAGGTATGTGGATTTAGATCCAGGAGGACCCGGCACAGTGTGTTATAGTGAGCATGTGGGGGTGGCGGGGAGGAAGAGATAAAGAGAGAGAGAGAGAGTCGGCTCGCCTGTGAGGAATTTTTTGTTCATGTGCGGTTGCATGAGTGTGTCAGGTATGAGGTTGGACAGAGGGAGTTCAAAGTGTTTACACGTTACTTGTTTTTTGAAGTTCCGGAAACCAATCATATGGCGAAGGCTCCCCTCTTGTGCTCTCCGCTACACAAAGGTCTCCGTACTTGATGCCAAGCTGCCTCTGCTCTTGGAGATCTGCATGACAGTGATGATGCTGCCTATGAATATCATTGCTGGGTGCTAGTGTGCCTTGGTCACGGCAGGGAAGGGTCAGATATCCCTTTCCCTGGTGTCTTAGCAGAGCTTCCTGAAGGAGCCTAAAACATATGGCTGTGAGCCACGGGCACCAGGATTGCCAGCTCCTGCCTCTAGCCAGTATAATCCTTGGCTGCTCAATAGCAGGAAGTAGCAGGCAGGGATCTGGCCAGAGGAGGCCAAGGCAAGCGGGAAGACAAGAGTTAAGCAGACACTAGCGCAGAAAGGAGATGCCCAGATTCGCTGACCTGCTAAGCTTGTATCTCCCTTATGCTCTGAGCAAGAGAGATGAGGTTGATTGTGAGAGAGGTGGCGGATCCATACACCAGCCACTTCCAGGACTGGCAAGGGCAGAGGCGGTGGGGAGCTGTGTCACACGGGTTCAACCAGGATGTGGGAAGATGGAGCAGGAGGGGAGGTGGAAAGTGTATTGCCTAGGACCCTGGCCCAAGCCGTTCCCAGCAGAATGTCAGGGGAGGGATGTGCGGCTCTACACATCCTGTGCATCCCCGAAGGCCTGTGAGAACTAGTGAGAACTTACAGCAAACCCCCAAGGGGCCCTGTGCCCTTTATGCTATGACAACTCCAATTGGAACACTGGCTCAAGTCAGCAGGAGGCGCCTAGTAACTGGCCATGTCACAGAGCTCCAAACCATATGGGCACTGCCCAGAGGCTTCCCAGCACCCCAGGTGCAAATGCACTGTTAGTGAGGCACCAGGAGGCCCTGCTGGCCTGTGAGCACCAACTGCCTACCTCTAAGCAGCCTCACTACCCCTCCCTTAAGGCTGTTCCTGTTGGAATGCAAATGAAAGCACACATCAACAAAGTGGGCAAGGAATGGAGAAACAAAACATCCGGCCACCCCCTGGAGCTTTTCTGCATAGTGGGTCACATATGTGCAGTCCTTCCTGCTCAGAAAAACACAGGGGCTGCTGCCTAGCAAGCCAGGCAAGGTCTTCAGGTGGTCTTGGCCAAGGGGGCAGAGGCCGTTTCCAGACCAATCGGATGTCAGTCATAAAACCAGAAGGCAGGAAAGGAGTGCCGCTTCCCTCCTACCTTTGTCACAAACCTCCTGTGCACAGAAAAGGAGCAGAGGGGCTTGGGCACAGAGCAGGCAGACAACAGATAAGATAAATGGGGATTGGTGTTCACCAGAGGACTGAGAGATCCCAGGTGTGCAGAGGGTGAGAGCAGAGGGAGATTTGGAGAAGATAAGAAGGGCTAGGCCAGGGTGAGGCAGTTGTAATTTCCCCAGAAGAAGTGAAGAGGTGCATGGGAGGTGTGCAGCCTGGGAACCTCAAGAGGAGGAGGGGAAAATTGGGAAGCAGAGGCAGAGGCAAAGAGGCAGTGACGCAGAGGCATGTGTGAGTTGAAAGCAGTCCAGAGCAGCAAGGCAGGGACAGGAGGGCTAGGAGAGAGAACTCGGAGGGAGTTATCAGCAAAGGAGGTATGTGTGCAGGGACAAGCCTCAGGAACTCAGCTGCAGATGGCAGGTGGTGGCTAGGAAGGCCAGGTTGGGCGCCCCACAACCCTGGGACCAAGTAGAAGGGGAGAAGAGGCAAGTGATTCTGGGGCACAGGCCTGCCCCATTCTCTGCGCCCAGCGCTGTGCTTTAGGGTGTAGACCTGAGGGGTAACGAATGCCATCCTTGGTTGGGGCACTACTGGGGCGTAATCATGTGGTCCTGTTACATTGACATTTCTGCCTTGATTGCTTTCCCGAAGAGTTTGTTGCTACCCAGGTCTCCTAAGCTGCATGGTTCAGGGAATGGGAGACTGGTGAGGACAGCAGGGGGAGGCCCAAGTGCCAATGGACTGTCCAGGTAAGCAGCGCTGGGCTCCTTAGCCAAGCCCACCACGAGAACAACACCCTGGACTTGAGCAAGTAGGACACAGTCCTCGAAAACCCCTTAGCACCTTCCAAGCCACTGTGTACTGGGTGCGCTCACGTGTGCGTGTGTGTGCCCCTGCTTGCCTACATGCGTGTGTTCCTGATGCTGTACAAGAGTGTGCTTCCTAAGCCTAAGTCTGCATATGTGCAAATAGGTATGTGGATTTAGATCCAGGAGGACCCGGGCACAGTGTGTTATAGTGAGCATGTGGGGGGGTGGCGGGGAGGAAGAGAGATAAAGAGAGAGGAGAGAGAGTCGGCTCGCCTGTGAGGAATTTTTTGTTCATGTGCGGTTGCGATGAGTGTGTCAGGTATGAGGTTGGACAGAGGGAGTTCAAAGTGTTTACACGTTACTTGTTTTTTGAAGTTCCCGGAAACCAATCATATGGCGAAGGCTCCCCTCTTGTGCTGTCCGCTACACAAAGGTCTCCGTACTTGATGCCAAGCTGCCTCTGCTCTTGGAGATCTGCATGACAGTGATGATGCTGCCTATGAATATCATTGCTGGGTGCTAGTGTGCCTTGGTCACGGCAGGGAAGGGTCAGATATCCCTTTCCCTGGTGTCTTAGCAGAGCTTCCTGAAGGAGCCTAAAAACATATGGCTGTGAGCCACGGGCACCAGGATTGCCAGCTCCTGCCTCTAGCCAGTATAATCCTTGGCTGCTCAATAGCAGGAAGTAGCAGGCAGGGATCTGGGCCAGAGAGGCCAAGGCAAGCGGGAAGACAAGAGTTAAGCAGACACTAGGCGCAGAAAGGAGATGCCCAGATTCGCTGACCTGCTAAGCTTGTATCTCCCTTATGCTCTGAGCAAGAGAGATGAGGTTGATTGTGAGAGAGGTGGCGGATCCATACACCAGCCACTTCCAGGACTGGCAAGGGCAGAGGCGGTGGGGAGCTGTGTCACACGGGTTCAACCAGGATGTGGGAAGATGAGCAGGAGGGGAGGTGGAAAAGTGTATTTGCCTAGGACCCTGGCCAAGCCGTTCCCAGCAGAATGGTCAGGGGAGGGATGTGCGGCTCTACACATCCTGTGCATCCCCGAAGGCCTGTGAGAACTAGTGAGAACTTACAGCAAACCCCCAAGGGGCCCTGTGCCCTTTATGCTATGACAACTCCAATTGGAACACTGGCTCAAGGTCAGCAGGAGGCGCCTAGTAACTGGCCATGTCACAGAGCTCCAAACCATATGGGCACTGCCCAGAGGCTTCCCAGCACCCCAGGTGCAAATGCACTGTTAGTGAGGCACCAGGAGGCCCTGCTGGCCTGTGAGCACCAACTGCCTACCTCTAAGCAGCCTCACTACCCCTCCCTTAAGGCTGTTCCTGTTGGAATGCAAATGAAAGCACACATCAACAAAGTGGGCAAGGAAGGAGAAACAAAACATCCGGCCACCCCCTGGAGGCTTTTCTGCATAGTGGGTCACATATGTGCAGTCCTTCCTGCTCAGAAAAACACAGGGCTGCTGCCTAGCAAGCCAGGCAAGGTCTTCAGGTGGTCTTGGCCAAGGGGGCAGAGGCCGTTTCCAGACCAATCGGATGTCAGTCATAAAACCAGAAGGCAGGAAAGGAGTGCCGCTTCCCTCCTACCTTTGTCACAAACCTCCTGTGCACAGAAAAGGAGCAGAGGGGCTTGGCACAGAGCAGGCAGACAACAGATAAGATAAATGGGGATTGGTGTTCACCAGAGGACTGAGAGATCCCAGGTGTGCAGAGGGTGAGAGCAGAGGGAGATTTGGAGAAGATAAGAAGGGCTAGCCAGGGTGAGGCAGTTGTAATTTCCCCAGAAGAAGTGAAGAGGTGCATGGGGGAGGTGTGCAGCCTGGGAACCTCAAGAGGAGGAGGGGAAAATTGGGAAGCAGAGGCAGAGCAAAGAGGCAGTGACGCAGAGGCATGTGTGAGTTGAAAGCAGTCCAGAGCAGCAAGGCAGGGGACAGGAGGGCTAGGAGAGAGAACTCGGAGGGAGTTATCAGCAAAGGAGGTATGTGTGCAGGGGACAAGCCTCAGGAACTCAGCTGCAGATGGCAGGTGGTGGCTAGGAAGGCCAGGTTGGGCGCCCCACAACCCTGGGACCAAGTAGAAGGGAGAAGAGGCAAGTGATTCTGGGGCACAGGGCCTGCCCCATTCTCTGCGCCCAAGCGCTGTGCTTTAGGGTGTAGACCTGAGGGGGTAACGAATGCCATCCTTGGTTGGGCACTACTGGGGCGTAATCATGTGGTCCTGTTACATTGACATTTCTGCCTTGATTGCTTTCCCGAAGAGTTTGTTGCTACCCAGGTCTCCTAAGCTGCATGGTTCAGGGAATGGAGACTGGTGAGGACAGCAGGGGGAGGCCCAAGTGCCAATGGACTGTCCAGTAAGCAGCGCTGGGCTCCTTAGCCAAGCCCACCCGAGAACAACACCCTGGACTTGAGCAAGTAGGACACAGTCCTCGAAAACCCCTTAGCACCTTCCAAGCCACTGTGTACTGGGTGCGCTCACGTGTGCGTGTGTGTGCCCCTGCTTGCCTACATGCCGTGTGTTCCTGATGCTGTACAAGAGTGTGCTTCCTAAGCCTAAGTCTGCATATGTGCAAATAGGTATGTGGATTTAGATCCAGGAGGACCCGGCACAGTGTGTTATAGTGAGCATGTGGGGGTGGCGGGGAGGAAGAGAGATAAAGAGAGAGAGAGAGAGTCGGGCTCGCCTGTGAGGAATTTTTTGTTCATGTGCGGTTGCATGAGTGTGTCAGGTATGAGGTTGGACAGAGGGAGTTCAAAGTGTTTACACGTTACTTGTTTTTTGAAGTTCCCGGAAACCAATCATATGGCGAAGGCTCCCCTCTTGTGCTGTCCGCTACACAAAGGTCTCCGTACTTGATGCCAAGCTGCCTCTGCTCTTGGAGATCTGCATGACAGTGATGATGCTGCCTATGAATATCATTGCTGGGTGCTAGTGTGCCTTGGTCACGGCAGGGAAGGGGTCAGATATCCCTTTCCCTGGTGTCTTAGCAGAGCTTCCTGAAGGAGCCTAAAACATATGGCTGTGAGCCACGGGCACCAGGATTGCCAGCTCCTGCCTCTAGCCAGTATAATCCTTGGCTGCTCAATAGCAGGAAGTAGCAGGCAGGGATCTGGGCCAGAGAGGCCAAGGCAAGCGGGAAGACAAGAGTTAAGCAGACACTAGCGCAGAAAGGAGATGCCCAGATTCGCTGACCTGCTAAGCTTGTATCTCCCTTATGCTCTGAGCAAGAGAGATGAGGTTGATTGTGAGAGAGGTGGCGGATCCATACACCAGCCACTTCCAGGACTGGCAAGGGCAGAGGCGGTGGGGAGCTGTGTCACACGGGTTCAACCAGGATGTGGGAAGATGGAGCAGGAGGGGAGGTGGAAAGTGTATTTGCCTAGGACCCTGGCCCAAGCCGTTCCCAGCAGAATGGTCAGGGGAGGGATGTGCGGCTCTACACATCCTGTGCATCCCCGAAGGCCTGTGAGAACTAGTGAGAACTTACAGCAAACCCCCAAGGGGCCCTGTGCCCTTTATGCTATGACAACTCCAATTGGAACACTGGCTCAAGTCAGCAGGAGCGCCTAGTAACTGGCCATGTCACAGAGCTCCAAACCATATGGGCACTGCCCAGAGGCTTCCAGCACCCCAGGTGCAAATGCACTGTTAGTGAGGGCACCAGGAGGCCCTGCTGGCCTGTGAGCACCAACTGCCTACCTCTAAGCAGCCTCACTACCCTCCCTTAAGGCTGTTCCTGTTGGAATGCAAATGAAAGCACACATCAACAAAGTGGGCAAGGAATGGAGAAACAAAACATCCGGCCAGCCCCTGGAGGCTTTTCTGCATAGTGGGTCGCATATGTGCAGTCCTTCCTGCTCAGAAAAACACAGGGCTGCTGCCTAGCAAGCCAGGCAAGGTCTTCAGGTGGTCTTGGCCAAGGGGGCAGAGGCCGTTTCCAGACCAATCGGATGTCAGTCATAAAACCAGAAGGCAGGAAAGGAGTGCCGCTTCCCTCCTACCTTTGTCACAAACCTCCTGTGCACAGAAAAGGAGCAGAGGGGCTTGGGCACAGAGCAGGCAGACAACAGATAAGATAAATGGGGATTGGTGTTCACCAGAGGACTGAGAGATCCCAGGTGTGCAGAGGGTGAGAGCAGAGGGAGATTTGGAGAAGATAAGAAGGGCTAGGCCAGGGTGAGGCAGTTGTTAATTTCCCCAGAAGAAGTGAAGAGGTGCATGGGGAGGTGTGCAGCCTGGGAACCTCAAGAGGAGGAGGGGAAAATTGGGAAGCAGAGGCAGAGGCAAAGAGGCAGTGACGCAGAGGCATGTGTGAGTTGAAAGCAGTCCAGAGCAGCAAGGCAGGGACAGGAGGGCTAGGAGAGAGAACTCGGAGGGAGTTTATCAGCAAAGGAGGTATGTGTGCAGGGGACAAGCCTCAGGAACTCAGCTGCAGATGGCAGGTGGTGGCTAGGAAGGCCAGGTTGGGCGCCCCACCACCTGGGACCAAGTAGAAGGGAGAAGAGGCAAGGGATTCTGGGGCACAGGCCTGCCCCATTCTCTGCGCGCAGCGCTGTGCTTTAGGGTGTAGACCTGAGGGTAACGAATGCTATCCTTGGTTGGGGCACTACTGGGGCGTAATCATGTGGTCCTGTTACATTGACATTTCTGCCTTGATTGCTTTCCCGAAGAGTTTGTTGCTACCAGGTCTCCGAAGCTGCATGGTTCAGGGAATGGGAGACTGGTGAGGACAGCAGGGGGAGGCCCAAGTGCCAATGGACTGTCCAGTAAGCAGCGCTGGGCTCCTTAGCCAAGCCCACCACGAGAACAACACCCTGGACTTGAGCAAGTAGGACACAGTCCTCGAAAACCCCTTAGCACCTTCCAAGCCACTGTGTACTGGGTGCGCTCACGTGTGCGTGTGTGTGCCCCTGCTTGCCTACATGCGTGTGTTCCTGATGCTGTACAAGAGTGTGCTTCCTAGAGCCTAAGTCTGCATATGTGCAAATAGGTATGTGGATTTAGATCCAGGAGGACCCGGCACAGTGTGTTATAGTGAGCATGTGGGGGTGGCGGGGAGGAAGAGAGAGAAAGAGAGAGAGACAGAGTCGGCTCGCCTGTGAGGAATTTTTTGTTCATGTGCAGTTGCATGAGTGTGTCAGGTATGAGGTTGGACAGAGGGAGTTCAAAGTGTTTTACACGTTACTTGTTTTTTGAAGTTCCCGGAAACCAATCATATGGCGAAGGCTCCCCTCTTGTGCTGTCCGCTACACAAAGGTCTCCGTACTTGATGCCAAGCTGCCTCTGCTCTTGGAGATCTGCATGTCAGTGATGATGCTGCCTATGAATATCATTGCTGGGTGCTAGTGTGCCTTGGTCACGGCAGGGAAGGGCCAGATATCCCTTTCCTTGGTGTCTTACCAGAGCTTCCTGAAGGAGCCTTAAACATATGGCTGTGAGCCACGGGCACCAGGATTGCCAGCTCCTGCCTCTAGCCAGTATAATCCTTGGCGGCTCAATAGCAGGAAGTAGCAGGCAGGGGATCTGGGCCAGAGAGGCCAAGGCAAGCGGGAAGACAAGAGTTAAGCAGACACTAGCGCAGAAAGGAGATGCCCAGATTCGCTGACCTGCTAACCTTGTATCTCCCTTATGCTCTGAGCAAGAGAGATGAGGTTGATTGTGAGAGAGGTGGCGGATCCATACACCAGCCACTTCCAGGACTGGCAAGGGCAGAGGCGGTGGGGAGCTGTGTCACACGGGTTCAACCAGGATGTGGGAAGATGGAGCAGGAGGGGAGGTGGAAAGTGTATTTGCCTAGGACCCAGGCCCAAGCCGTTCCCAGCAGAATGGTCAGGGGAGGGATGTGCGGCTCTTCACATCCTGTGAATCCCCGAAGGCCTGTGAGAACTAGTGAGAACTTACAGCAAACCCCCAAGGGGCCCTGTGCCCTTTTTGCTATGGCAACTCCAGTTGGAACACTGGCTCAAGTCAGCAGGAGGCGCCTAGTACCTGGCCATGTCACAGAGCTCCAAACCATATGGGCACTGCCCAGAGGCTTCCCAGCACCCCAGGTGCAAATGCACTGTTAGTGAGGCACCAGGAGGCCCTGCTGGCCTGTGAGCACCAACTGCCTACCTCTAAGCAGCCTCACTACTCCTCCCTTAAGGCTGTTCCTGTTGGAATGCAAATGAAAGCACACATCAACAAAGTGGGCAAGGAATGGAGAAACAAAACATCCGGCCAGCCCCTGGAGGCTTTTCTGCATAGTGGGTCGCATATGTGCAGTCCTTCCTGCTCAGAAAAACACAGGGCTGCTGCCTAGCAAGCAGGCAAGGTCTTCAGGTGGTCTTGGCCAAGGGGGCAGAGGCCGTTTCCAGACCAATCGGATGTCAGTCATAAAACCAGAAGGCAGGAAAGGAGTGCCGCTTCCCTCCTACCTTTGTCACAAACCTCCTGTGCACAGACAAGGAGCAGAGGGGCTTGGGCACAGAGCAGGCAGACAACAGATTAGATAAATGGGGATTGGTGTTCACCAGAGGACTGAGAGATCCCAGGTGTGCAGAGGGTGAGAGCAGAGGGAGATTTGGAGAAGATAAGAAGGGCTAGGCCAGGGTGAGGCAGTTGTAAATTCCCCAGAAGAAGTGAAGAGGTGCATGGGGAGGTGTGCAGCCTGTGAACCTCAAGAGGAGGAGGGGGAAATTGGGAAGCAGAGGCAGAGGCAAAGAGGCAGTGACGCAGAGGCATGTGTGAGTTGAAAGCAGTCCAGAGCAGCAAGGCAGGGACAGGAGGGGCTAGGAGAGGAGAACTCGGAGGGAGTTATCAGCAAAGGAGGTATGTGTGCAGGGGACAAGCCTCAGGAACTCAGCTGCAGATGGCAGGTGGTGGCTAGGAAGGCCAGGTTGGGCGCCCCACAACCCTGGGACCAAGTAGAAGGGAGAAGAGGCAAGTGATTCTGGGGCACAGGCCTGCCCCATTCTCTGCGCCCAGCGCTGTGCTTTAGGGTGTAGACCTGAGGGGGTAACGAATGCCATCCTTGGTTGGGGCACTACTGGGGCGTAATCATGTGGTCCTGTTACATTGACATTTCTGCCTTGATTGCTTTCCCGAAGAGTTTGTTGCTACCCAGGTCTCCTAAGCTGCATGGTTCAGGGAATGGGAGACTGGTGAGGACAGCAGGGGGAGGCCAAGTGCCAATGGACTGTCCAGTAAGCAGCGCTGGGCTCCTTAGCCAAGCCCACCACGAGAACAACACCCTGGACTTGAGCAAGTAGGACACAGTCCTCGAAAACCCCTTAGCACCTTCCAAGCCACTGTGTACTGGGTGCGCTCACGTGTGCGTGTGTGTGCCCCTGCTTGCCTACATGCGTGTGTTCCTGATGCTGTACAAGAGTGTGCTTCCTAAGCCTAAGTCTGCATATGTGCAAATAGGTATGTGGATTTAGATCCAGGAGGACCCGGCACAGTGTGTTATAGTGAGCATGTGGGGGGTGGCGGGGAGGAAGAGAGATAAAGAGAGAGAGAGAGAGTCGGCTCGCCTGTGAGGAATTTTTTGTTCATGTGCGGTTGCATGAGTGTGTCAGGTATGAGGTTGGACAGAGGGAGTTCAAAGTGTTTACACGTTACTTGTTTTTTGAAGTTCCCGGAAACCAATCATATGGCGAAGGCTCCCCTCTTGTGCTGTCCCGCTACACAAAGGTCTCCGTACTTGATGCCAAGCTGCCTCTGCTCTTGGAGATCTGCATGACAGTGATGATGCTGCCTATGAATATCATTGCTGGGTGCTAGTGTGCCTTGGTCACGGCAGGGAAGGGTCAGATATCCCTTTCCCTGGTGTCTTAGCAGAGCTTCCTGAAGGAGCCTAAAACATATGGCTGTGAGCCACGGGCACCAGGATTGCCAGCTCCTGCCTCTAGCCAGTATAATCCTTGGCTGCTCAATAGCAGGAAGTAGCAGGCAGGGATCTGGGCCAGAGAGGCCAAGGCAAGCGGGAAGACAAGAGTTAAGCAGACACTAGCGCAGAAAGGAGATGCCCAGATTCGCTGACCTGCTAAGCTTGTATCTCCCTTATGCTCTGAGCCAAGAGAGATGAGGTTGATTGTGAGAGAGGTGGCGGATCCATACACCAGCCACTTCCAGGACTGGCAAGGGCAGAGGCGGTGGGGAGCTGTGTCACACGGGTTCAACCAGGATGTGGGAAGATGGAGCAGGAGGGGAGGTGGAAAGTGTATTTGCCTAGGACCCTGGCCCAAGCCGTTCCCAGCAGAATGGTCAGGGGAGGGATGTGCGGCTCTACACATCCTGTGCATCCCGAAGGCCTGTGAGAACTAGTGAGAACTTACAGCAAACCCCCAAGGGGCCCTGTGCCCTTTATGCTATGACAACTCCAATTGGAACACTGGCTCAAGTCAGCAGGAGGCGCCTAGTAACTGGCCATGTCACAGAGCTCCAAACCATATGGGCACTGCCCAGAGGCCTTCCCAGCACCCCAGGTGCAAATGCACTGTTAGTGAGGCACCAGGAGGCCCTGCTGGCCTGTGAGCACCAACTGCCTACCTCTAAGCAGCCTCACTACCCCTCCCTTAAGGCTGTTCCTGTTGGAATGCAAATGAAAGCACACATCAACAAAGTGGGCAAGGAATGGAGAAACAAAACATCCGGCCAGCCCCTGGAGGCTTTTCTGCATAGTGGGTCGCATATGTGCAGTCCTTCCTGCTCAGAAAAACACAGGGCTGCTGCCTAGCAAGCCAGGCAAGGTCTTCAGGTGGTCTTGGCCAAGGGGGCAGAGGCCGTTTCCAGACCAATCGGATGTCAGTCATAAAACCAGAAGGCAGGAAAGGAGTGCCGCTTCCCTCCTACCTTTGTCACAAACCTCCTGTGCACAGAAAAGGAGCAGAGGGGCTGGGGCACAGAGCAGGCAGGACAACAGATAAGATAAATGGGGATTGGTGTTCACCAGAGGACTGAGAGATCCCAGGTGTGCAGAGGGTGAGAGCAGAGGGAGATTTGGAGAAGATAAGAAGGGCTAGGCCAGGGTGAGGCAGTTGTAATTTCCCCAGAAGAAGTGAAGAGGTGCATGGGGAGGTGTGCAGCCTGGGAACCTCAAGAGGAGGAGGGGAAAATTGGGAAGCAGAGGCAGAGGCAAAGAGGGCAGTGACGCAGAGGCATGTGTGAGTTGAAAGCAGTCCAGAGCAGCAAGGCAGGGACAGGAGGGCTAGGAGAGAGAACTCGGAGGGAGTTATCAGCAAAGGAGGTATGTGTGCAGGGGACAAGCCTCAGGAACTCAGCTGCAGATGGCAGGTGGTGGCTAGGAAGGCCAGGTTGGGCGCCCCACCACCCTGGGACCAAGTAGAAGGGAGAAGAGGCAAGGATTCTGGGGCACAGGCCTGCCCCATTCTCTGCGCGCAGCGCTGTGCTTTAGGGTGTAGACCTGAGGGTAACGAATGCTATCCTTGGTTGGGGCACTACTGGGGCGTAATCATGTGGTCCTGTTACATTGACATTTCTGCCTTGATTGCTTTCCCGAAGAGTTTGTTGCTACCAGGTCTCCGAAGCTGCATGGTTCAGGGAATGGGAGACTGGTTGAGGACAGCAGGGGGAGGCCCAAGTGCCAATGGACTGTCCAGTAAGCAGCGCTGGGCTCCTTAGCCAAGCCCACCACGAGAACAACACCCTGGACTTGAGCAAGTAGGACACAGTCCTCGAAAACCCCTTAGCACCTTCCAAGCCACTGTGTACTGGGTGCGCTCACGTGTGCGTGTGTGTGCCCCTGCTTGCCTACATGCGTGTGTTCCTGATGCTGTACAAGAGTGTGCTTCCTAAGCCTAAGTCTGCATATGTGCAAATAGGTATGTGGATTTAGATCCAGGAGGACCCGGCACAGTGTGTTATAGTGAGCATGTGGGGGTGGCGGGGAGGAAGAGAGAGAAAGAGAGAGAGACAGAGTCGGCTCGCCTGTGAGGAATTTTTTGTTCATGTGCAGTTGCATGAGTGTGTCAGGTATGAGGTTGGACAGAGGGAGTTCAAAGTGTTTACACGTTACTTGTTTTTTGAAGTTCCCGGAAACCAATCATATGGCGAAGGCTCCCCTCTTGTGCTGTCCGCTACACAAAGGTCTCCGTACTTGATGCCAAGCTGCCTCTGCTCTTGGAGATCTGCATGTCAGTGATGATGCTGCCTATGAATATCATTGCTGGGTGCTAGTGTGCCTTGGTCACGGCAGGGAAGGGCCAGATATCCCTTTCCTTGGTGTCTTACCAGAGCTTCCTGAAGGAGCCTTAAACATATGGCTGTGAGCCACGGGCACCAGGATTGCCAGCTCCTGCCTCTAGCCAGTATAATCCTTGGCGGCTCAATAGCAGGATGTAGCAGGCAGGATCTGGGCCAGAGAGGCCAAGGCAAGCGGGAAGACAAGAGTTAAGCAGACACTAGCGCAGAAAGGAGATGCCCAGATTCGCTGACCTGCTAACCTTGTATCTCCCTTATGCTCTGAGCAAGAGAGATGAGGTTGATTGTGAGAGAGGTGGCGGATCCATACACCAGCCACTTCCAGGACTGGCAAGGGCAGAGGCGGTGGGGAGCTGTGTCACACGGGTTCAACCAGGATGTGGGAAGATGGAGCAGGAGGGGAGGTGGAAAGTGTATTTGCCTAGGACCCAGGCCCAAGCCGTTCCCAGCAGAATGGTCAGGGGAGGGATGTGCGGCTCTTCACATCCTGTGAATCCCCGAAGGCCTGTGAGAACTAGTGAGAACTTACAGCAAACCCCCAAGGGGCCCTGTGCCCTTTTTGCTATGGCAACTCCAGTTGGAACACTGGCTCAAGTCAGCAGGAGGCGCCTAGTACCTGGCCATGTCACAGAGCTCCAAACCATATGGGCACTGCCCAGAGGCTTCCCAGCACCCCAGGTGCAAATGCACTGTTAGTGAGGCACCAGGAGGCCCTGCTGGCCTGTGAGCACCAACTGCCTACCTCTAAGCAGCCTCACTACTCCTCCCTTAAGGCTGTTCCTGTTGGAATGCAAATGAAAGCACACATCAACAAAGTGGGCAAGGAATGGAGAAACAAAACATGCCGGCCAGCCCCTGGAGGCTTTTCTGCATAGTGGGTCGCATATGTGCAGTCCTTCCTGCTCAGAAAAACACAGGGCTGCTGCCTAGCAAGCCAGGCAAGGTCTTCAGGTGGTCTTGGCCAAGGGGGCAGAGGCCGTTTCCAGACCAATCGGATGTCAGTCATAAAACCAGAAGGCAGGAAAGGAGTGCCGCTTCCCTCCTACCTTTGTCACAAACCTCCTGTGCACAGACAAGGAGCAGAGGGGCTTGGGCACAGAGCAGGCAGACAACAGATTAGATAAATGGGGATTGGTGTTCACCAGAGGACTGAGAGATCCCAGGTGTGCAGAGGGTGAGAGCAGAGGGAGATTTGGAGAAGATAAGAAGGGCTAGGCCAGGGTGAGGCAGTTGTAAATTCCCCAGAAGAAGTGAAGAGGTGCATGGGGAGGTGTGCAGCCTGGGAACCTCAAGAGGAGGAGGGGAAAATTGGGAAGCAGAGGCAGAGGCAAAGAGGCAGTGACGCAGAGGCATGTGTGAGTTGAAAGCAGTCCAGAGCAGCAAGGCAGGGACAGGAGGCTAGGAGAGAGAACTCGGAGGGAGTTATCAGCAAAGGAGGTATGTGTGCAGGGGACAAGCCTCAGGAACTCAGCTGCAGATGGCAGGTGGTGGCTAGGAAGGCCAGGTTGGGCGCCCCACAACCCTGGGACCAAGTAGAAGGGAGAAGAGGCAAGTGATTCTGGGGCACAGGCCTGCCCCATTCTCTGCGCCCAGCGCTGTGCTTTAGGGTGTAGACCTGAGGGGTAACGAATGCCATCCTTGGTTGGGGCACTACTGGGGCGTAATCATGTGGTCCTGTTACATTGACATTTCTGCCTTGATTGCTTTCCCGAAGAGTTTGTTGCTACCCAGGTCTCCGAAGCTTAATGGTTCAGGGAATGGGAGACTAGTGAGGACAGCAGGGGGAGGCCCAAGTGCCAATGGACTGTCCGTAAGCAGCGCAGGGCTCCTTAGCCACGCCCACCACGAGAACAACACCCTGGACTTGAGCAAGTAGGACACAGTCCTCGAAAACCCCTTAGCACCTTCCAAGCCACTGTGTACTGGGTGCGCTCACGTGTGCGTGTGTGTGCCCCTGCTTGCCTACATGCGTGTGTTCCTGATGCTGTACAAGAGTGTGCTTCCTAAGCCTAAGTCTGCATATGTGCAAATAGGTATGTGGATGTAGATCCAGGAGGACCCGGCACAGTGTGTTAAAGTGAGCATGTGGGGGTGGCGGGGAGGAAGAGAGAGAAAGAGAGAGAGACAGAGTCGGCTCGCCTGTGAGGAATTTTTTGTTCATGTGCGGTTGCATGAGTGTGTCAGGTATGAGGTTGGACAGAGGGAGTTCAAAGTGTTTACACGTTACTTGTTTTTTGAAGTTCCCGGAAACCAATCATATGGCGAAGGCTCCCCTCTTGTGCTGTCCGCTACACAAAGGTCTCCGTACTTGATGCCAAGCTGCCTCTGCTCTTGGAGATCTGCATGTCAGTGATGATGCTGCCTATGAATATCATTGCTGGGTGCTAGTGTGCCTTGGTCACGGCAGGGAAGGGCCAGATATCCCTTTCCTTGGTGTCTTACCAGAGCTTCCTGAAGGAGCCTTAAACATATGGCTGTGAGCCACGGGCACCAGGATTGCCAGCTCCTGCCTCTAGCCAGTATAATCCTTGGCGGCTCAATAGCAGGAAGTAGCAGGCAGGGATCTGGGCCAGAGAGGCCAAGGCAAGCGGGAAGACAAGAGTTAAGCAGACACTAGCGCAGAAAGGAGATGCCCAGATTCGCTGACCTGCTAACCTTGTATCTCCCTTATGCTCTGAGCAAGAGAGATGAGGTTGATTGTGAGAGAGGTGGCGGATCCATACACCAGCCACTTCCAGGACTGGCAAGGGCAGAGGCGGTGGGGAGCTGTGTCACACGGGTTCAACCAGGATGTGGGAAGATGGAGCAGGAGGGGAGGTGGAAAGTGTATTTGCCTAGGACCCAGGCCCAAGCCGTTCCCAGCAGAATGGTCAGGGGAGGGATGTGCGGCTCTTCACATCCTGTGAATCCCCGAAGGCCTGTGAGAACTAGTGAGAACTTACAGCAAACCCCCAAGGGGCCCTGTGCCCTTTTTGCTATGGCAACTCCAGTTGGAACACTGGCTCAAGTCAGCAGGAGGCGCCTAGTACCTGCCATGTCACAGAGCTCCAAACCATATGGGCACTGCCCAGAGGCTTCCCAGCACCCCAGGTGCAAATGCACTGTTAGTGAGGCACCAGGAGGCCCTGCTGGCCTGTGAGCACCAACTGCCTACCTCTAAGCAGCCTCACTACTCCTCCCTTAAGGCTGTTCCTGTTGGAATGCAAATGAAAGCACACATCAACAAAGTGGGCAAGGAATGGAGAAACAAAACATCCGGCCAGCCCCTGGAGGCTTTTCTGCATAGTGGGTCGCATATGTGCAGTCCTTCCTGCTCAGAAAAACACAGGCTGCTGCCTAGCAAGCCAGGCAAGGTCTTCAGGTGGTCTTGGCCAAGGGGGCAGAGGCCGTTTCCAGACCAATCGTATGTCAGTCATAAAACCAGAAGGTAGGAAAGGAGTGCCGCTTCCCTCCTACCTTTGTCACAAACCTCCTGTGCACAGACAAGGAGCAGAGGGGCTTGGGCACAGAGCAGGCAGACAACAGATTAGATAAATGGGGATTGGTGTTCACCAGAGGACTGAGAGATCCCAGGTGTGCAGAGGGTGAGAGCAGAGGGAGATTTGGAGAAGATAAGAAGGGCTAGGCCAGGGTGAGGCAGTTGTAAATTCCCCAGAAGAAGTGAAGAGGTGCATGGGGAGGTGTGCAGCCTGGGAACCTCAAGAGGAGGAGGGGAAAATTGGGAAGCAGAGGCAGAGGCAAAGAGGCAGTGACGCAGAGGCATGTGTGAGTTGAAAGCAGTCCAGAGCAGCAAGGCAGGGACAGGAGGGCTAGGAGAGAGAACTCGGAGGGAGTTATCAGCAAAGGAGGTATGTGTGCAGGGGACAAGCCTCAGGAACTCAGCTGCAGATGGCAGGTGGTGGCTAGGAAGGCCAGGTTGGGCGCCCCACAACCCCTGGGACCAAGTAGAAGGGAGAAGAGGCAAGTGATTCTGGGGCACAGGCCTGCCCCATTCTCTGC